>NC_041396.2:180374266-180674266 GCF_900747795.2 Erpetoichthys calabaricus
AATAGCCTGATCTTGGAGTCTGGCCAGGTCCAGCCTCATCTTCCTAGCACATGGGAGCATTCTAGACCTAAGGTGGATCTTCAGAGTAGCAACAAGCCTGTGTAGCAACACGTCAGTGGTCAGAATTCACAAACTGGGCACTTTTACACAAGCATAAAAAAAACAAAAAAAAAAAACTAAAAGGTTTGTGCTGTGATATGAGCAACTGAATTGAATCTGGCACACAGAAGAATTCTGCAAGGAGCAAAGTGATAAAACGTAAAATGTAACAACATGAAACACAAACAAGCCAGTCAGTGCTCATTACAAAGTCAAACTCCAAATGGTGCGTAGTACTTGATTTCTGAAGCTCCCTTTGTTGCTTCTTGCTATTAATTTTTCGGATACAATTCCCAGTCCCTCTGCATTTTTTTCTTCTTCTTTATTTTACATTTTTACTTTTTATATTGCTGATATACTATTGTTCATATGATGCTGCACCACAATCTTTTTTGTTCTGTAAAATGCCTTCTGATGGAGTGGTATATTTAATAAAAGGTCAAATTATATTCATGTGTTAAGAGGTGTAACCATCTAGCAGCACACATAGGAGGGAAGGGCTAGGAAAGATCCCTAGCATGGTGGGAGGGGAAAATATTCTATTGCTCTCTGTAATGCAAAGTTCTTTGCATGTTTACAACCTGAAAAGTCACTGTTAGCAAACTGAAAAATGAATTCTCATCGTGATACTAGTAGCAAGATATGGTATCCTATTGATCAAGGCAATTGATTTTGTATTTAGACAATTCCCCTCAGAATGAATGAAGTATATATATATATATCATCATCATCATCAATAGGACAATCAACTGCACACATATTCAGGAAAGGAGACAGCAGTACGAAATCCACTGCAGTAGCCAGTTCAAAAAAAAAAAAAAAAAATTGTGCAGTCAAGTAGTATGAATAATACATACATATAGATATTAATAGAAAAATAGTTCCTATGTTATCCAAAAAATATTCTGACACGTTTGGTCATGGAAAGGATACTCAGTTTCAAATAAAACACAGTGTGTTCATTATTCCATTTTTACAGAAACAAAAACTGACAAAATGTCAATTTTAGTCCCTAAACTAAAACTGGAATTGAAAGTTGAAAATATTTAATGTATACTGGGTGATACTTTAACATTGTGATTACTCTTACTGTCCTATGGATTAAGCTCTCTTTGCAGTTTGCATATTCTCGCCATTGTCTGCAGGGCTGTTTCTCTATAAACTCAGGATTTCCTTTAACATTCCAAAGACATTTGTGATAGATTAAGCATTGATTCTAAATTATACCTGGTTGTGTTTGAATAAGAATGTGTCCTGAGATGGACTAGACCATCCAGGGGGGAGTTCCTGCCTTGTTTCTGATTTTTATGGGATAGGTTCTGTCTCCTCTGCCTCTGATTTATAGCTGCCAATTGAGCTGACAGCTTGTCTTTCGGCTAAATAAACCATACAAAAATAATTGGGTACAAAACACAAACACCACCTCAGAAGGAACTTTGTATATTAACTGGGACTCAAGTGCTTTGATGTTCCAAAACTACCTACTCCTGCATTTAACTGCTTGAAACCATACACCAAACAAGAAATGACACAACCGTTTCTTCTTGTGCTTTAGAATTGCCTATTCTTTTTTTTTTTTGTCATAACACAAACTTCACACATCTCTCTCTTATTACACTTAATGTCTGAAAGGCTAACCTAAAAGAAAAAATGCATTTGCTATGATAGTATGGAGGTCATAAAGACTTTAAGGACATATTTATTTGAATAGAAAGGAAAGTTTGAATCACTTCAAGTGATATTTAAAATGTTACTTACATTTACACAAGACTAAGATAAGAAACTTTAGCATTCACATTTATATTCAATGCATTTAGAACAGCAAACCAAAAGTCAGATCATCCTCATAATGAAAGGAAGATGTTAAAAAGTTATTTTCTTACAAAAAAAGTCAAGACCATGTTTTACAGCATGCATGTAACATTTGGCATTTGGCAATAACTGAATATTTTCTGTTAGTTTTTCTATTAGTGCCCCAGTTAGTTAGCTGGGGCAAGTAGCATGGTGATTTTAATACAGTGTGTTTCTACCTTTAGCTTAAGTAGTCAGGATCACTGTTATGGCACAGTATAATAACTCCCAAAACCCAACATTTTATAAAATCAGGCATTAAACGACTCCCAACCAAACTAATTCTAATAGCAGCTATAAACACGGGATGCATTACTTATTACAACTATTCTGAGATTGAGTACACTCTAAAAATGGCGAGACAAATGTTAGAAGAAATATTGTCCTAATAAATGAAGAACATTACGTTGGCAGTAAAATAAACTATTTTAAATTAATAATTAATTTTTATTGATCTCAATAATAATTTTTGCAATAGCAGTGAACCGAATTGTAATTTACAGGGCCATTTTTGTAATTTCCCATGTGGATTTTTTTAATATATGTTGGGAGGAGTGTTGCCATAATGGTTAACATTGCCGCCTCACAACTCCAGGCACCCAAGTTTAGTTCCTTGCATTTTAGGTTAAATATCATTCTTAAATTATATTATTATGTTTGTGCACATTTATACAGTACTAGCAAAATACCCGCGCTTCGCAGCGGAGAAGTAGTGTGTTAAAGAGGTTATGTAAACATATATATACATAAACATAGTGTATATACATAAATATATACATATACACATCCACATATATATACATATATCAACATATATATACACATACATATACATATATATATATATATATATATATATATATATATATATATATATATATATATATATACAGTGGTGTGAAAAACTATTTGCCCCCTTCCTGATTTCTTATTCTTTTGCATGTTTGTCACACAAAATGTTTCTGATGATCAAACACATTTAAACATTAGTCAAATATAACACAAGTAAACACAAAATGCAGTTTTTAAATGATGGTGTTTATTATTTAGGGAGAAAAAAAATCCAAACCTACATGGCCCTGTGTGAAAAAGTAATTGCCCCCTTGTTAAAAAATAACCTAACTGTGGTGTATCACACCTGAGTTCAATTTCCGTAGCCACCCCCAGGCCTGATTACTGCCACACCTGTTTCAATCAAGAAATCACTTAAATAGGAGCTGCCTGACACAGAGAAGTAGACCAAAAGCACCTCAAAAGCTAGACATCATGCCAAGATGCAAAGAAATTCAGGAACAAATGAGAACAGAAGTAATTGAGATCTATCAGTCTGGTAAAGGTTATAAAGCCATTTCTAAAGCTTTGGGACTCCAGCGAACCACAGTGAGAGCCATTATCCACAAATGGCAAAAACATGGAACAGTGGTGAACCTTCCCAGGAGTGGCCGGGAGACCAAAATTACCCCAAGAGCGCAGAGACGACTCATCCGAGAGGTCACAAAAGACCCCAGGACAACGTCTAAAGAACTGCAGGCCTCACTTGCCTCAATTAAGGTCAGTGTTCACGACTCCACCATAAGAAAGAGACTGGGCAAAAACGGCCTGCATGGCAGACTTCCAAGACGCAGACCACTGTTAAGCAAAAAGAACATTAGGGCTCGTCTCAATTTTGCTAAGAAACATCTCAATGATTGCCAAGACTTTTGGGAAAATACCTTGTGGACCGATGAGTCAAAAGTTGAACTTTTTGGAAGGCAAATGTCCCGTTACATCTGGCGTAAAAGGAACACAGCATTTCAGAAAAAGAACATCATACCAACAGTAAAATATGGTGGTGGTAGTGTGATGGTCTGGGGTTGTTTTGCTGCTTCAGGACCTGGAAGGCTTGCTGTGATAGATGGAACCATGAATTCTACTGTCTACCAAAAAATCCTGAAGGAGAATGTCCGGCCATCTGTTCGTCAACTCAAGCTGAAGCGATCTTGGGTGCTGCAACAGGACAATGACCCAAAACACACCAGCAAATCCACCTCTGAATGGCTGAAGAAAAACAAAATGAAGACTTTGGAGTGGCCTAGTCAAAGTCCTGACCTGAATCCAATTGAGATGCTATGGCATGACCTTAAAAAATCGGTTCATGCTAGAAAACCCTCAAATAAAGCTGAATTACAACAATTTTGCAAAGATGAGTGGGCCAAAATTCCTCCAGAGCGCTGTAAAAGACTCATTGCAAGTTATCGCAAACGCTTGATTGCAGTTATTGCTGCTAAGGGTGGCCCAACCAGTTATTAGGTTCAGGGGGCAATTACTTTTTCACACAGGGCCATGTAGGTTTGGATTTTTTTTTCTCCCTAAATAATAAAAACCACCATTTACAAACTGCATTTTGTGTTTACTTGTGTTATATTTGACTAATGGTTAAATGTGTTTGATGATCAGAAACATTTTGTGTGACAAACATGCAAAAGAATAAGAAATCAGGAAGGGGGCAAATAGTTTTTCACACCACTGTATATATATATATATATATATATATATATATATACAGTAATCCCTCGCTATATCGCGCTTCGCCCTTCGCGGCTTCACTCCATCGCGGATTTTATATGTAAGCATATTTAAATATATATCGCGGATTTTTCGCTGCTTCGCGGGTTTTTGAGGACAATGGGTCTTTTAATTTCTGGTACATGCTTCCTCAGTTGGTTTGCCCAGTTGATTTCATACAAGGGACGCTATTGGCAGATGGCTGAGAAGCTACCCAGCTTACTTTTCTTTCTCTCTCTCTCTTGCGCTGACTATCTGTGATCCTGACGTAGGGGGTGTGAGCAGGGGGGCTGTTCGCACACCTAGACGATACGGACGCTTGTCTAAAAATGCTGAAAGATTATCTTCACTTTGCTACCTTCTGTGTGCAGCTTTTAAGTATGCTGCACGGTGCTTCGCATACTTAAAAGCTCAAAGGGCACGTATTGATTTTTTTATCTGTCTCTCTCTCTCTGCTCCTGACGGAGGGGGTGTGAACTGCCGCCTTCAACAGCTTTGTGCCGCGGTGCTTCGCATACTTAAAAGCAAACAGCCCTATTGATTTATTTGCTCCTTTGAAGAGGAAGATATGCTTGCATTCTTTTAATTGTGAGACAGAACTGTCATCTCTGTCTTGTCATGGAGCACAGTTTAAACTTTTGAAAAGGAGACAAATGTTTGTTTGCAGTGTTTGAATAACGTTCCTGTCTCTCTACAACCTCCTGTGTTTCTGCGCAAATCTGTGACCCAAGCATGACAATATAAAAATAACCATATAAACATATGGTTTCTACTTCGCGGATTTTCTTATTTCGCGGGTGGCTCTGGAACGCAACCCCCGCGATGGAGGAGGGATTACTGTATATACACACAGATGCAGACACATATACATATATATACATATACATATTTGTATATCTACATATATATATACACATATATACATATATATACATATACATATTTGTATATCGACATTGTCTACCACCTTCGCTAATCATTGTTGAGGCAGATTGAAGACTTAAGTGCCAGCTTAACTGAAAAATAAAAGAAAACATACTAAGTTTTAAAACAAATCAGTTTTAACGGGAAAAGATGCCGACGAAAGAAGAGAAGCAGCGGGATGCTAGGGTCAAGAGCTGCTCATTAAGCAGCAAGCGCATCAACCTCTGAGCAAACGAATGGTAAACGTACAGAGAAAGAGGATAAATACTATGAATGGTCATGTCAAGTGTATTCACTCCACGTTATCGTGGAGTGCGCTGTTACTGGTATTTTGATAAAAGAATCTGAATAACATATAAGAATCGTATAAATTATTAAACAGTAAAACATTAACATTTAAGAAGTAAAGATACATTGAGTACTACTGTAGTGCTTTCGGGTATAGTACATTTTTTGTTTGCCCATTACAGGCACCCAAGTTTAGTTCCTTGCATTTTAGGTTAAATATCATTCTTAAATTATATTATTATGTTTGTGCACATTTATACAGTATTTGCACATGTGAATGTGACTTGTAATAAACTAGTAACTCACCAGGATTTTTTAAAAACTCAGCATGCACAGCTGATGACTCAGGCATCTACAGCTACAAATATAAATAAATCCATCCATCCATCCATCCATTTCCAACCTGCTGAATCCAAACACATGGTCATGGGGGTCTGCTGGAGCCAATCCCAGCCAACACAGGGCACAAGGCAGGAACCAATCCCGGGCAGGGTGCCAACCCACCGCAGTATAAATAAATCATCCTTACATTTTTAAAAATAATGGTGGTAATGAACTTATTTATCAAGAATACTAGGGGGCTTTGCCCCCTGCTCGCTTCGCTCGCCAACCCCCGTGTTTGGTTTTCCGGATTTTTTTTTCTTTGAATTGTTGCTATTTCATTAGTTTCACTTTTATTTCAGAACTTCTGTAAAAACAATATTTGTAACCTTGCGAGTCCCAATATGCTGAATCTTTTTAATGAGGTCAGGACGGGTTTCTCTGTTTGGAATTTCAGCACAGACAAAAGATCTATATCATCAGCAGTTAATAATTTTTTTTTTACAAAGTAAAAAAGTAAGTAGAGTTCTGCATTGGACTCCTGTCTGTAAAGTCGTGCTATTTTCCTCTCACCGTTCCAAAGGTACATGGGGTTACCAAGGTGATACCCCTGCTTTTGTCTAGGTTTTTGTACAAGGGCTAGACAGAACGTTTCTGACTCCTGGGGTAAATGTAGCTTTTTAAATAAGCAGACAGATAAATATATATACACTAACAAAGTAACCAATAAATGCATGTGCGGTAAACTCCGTTTTTGAAATTCTCAAGATTCTTTATTTGTCACATGCATAGTTATACAGGACAACACGCAGTGAAATGCATCCTGATCTGCTTATCAAAAACTGTGCAATGTTAGAAGAATATCAGTTAGATTAACAAAAAGTCATAGATTGAAAGATAACAGTATAGTAGAACATAATAAATAAGTAAAATTATGTGAATAAAGTAGAATTAAGTGTTAAGGTGCAATAGTGTAGTAATTATTGTGCAAAACCAAAGTTAGACTGGTGCATAGTTAAATGAGGCAGTTTGTTTGTTTGCGCTACTGCGATCTTTACTTTCTTTTTTTATATTTTCTAATTTTCCTACTTTCATATCCTTTAACTTTCTCCACATGTGTATAGCGTCGTTTTTTTTTTTTTTGAGCCTTTCTAATTTCACTGGTTTCATAGTTTCTAACCTGCTCTGCATGTGTTTAGCGTCAATGTTTGTAAACGTCTTTATGAAGTTCTAGTTTGTCATTTTACTCATTGTCTTTTAATTTTGAGCCGTACAGTACAATACATAGAACAGAATAAATCCTCAATACAATATAAAAATAAAAATTCTAGAAGTACGGAGTAGAATTTCACATTAGATGATATCACGTAATATGATTTGGATTTGTTTTAAGTCCTGGAGACCTCATTCATCAAGCTGCCTCCCCCATTTTGCCATTCAACATCTGAAATAGCGCTAATCCGATGAAAGAACCCCTCATTCCCACGTCCCCATTCATCAGGGATGACTTTACCTTAGGCAGGCAATCTACAATTTAAAGAGATTGTTATTTTCTTGTGAATTGTTACATATGCATTATTTTCACTTTTACTTTAAAACCTTTTGTAAAAACAATATTTGTTTCTTTATTTCCTGCCCCGCGCGTGTTTACATCTCTTTCTTCCCAGACGTATAATACTGCTCGTGTTGTGAAGGGTGTTGGAGCTGAACGTACGCTAAGGATATGCCTTTGGATCATTTGTTGTCATTTTGTACATATACAAATGTACATATACAAATAATTAAATGACACATGTTCGATTAATATTTTAATTAGTTATTTAATTTTGTTGATTAAATATGTCAATATAACTTCTTTACCTAATTTAAAGCACATCCAGAATTATTCAACTTTTGTTGAACTTTTGCATGGAAAAAATAAAAAGTTGATGCACAAGGATTGTTTACTACTTGTGATTAGTGTGCTTGTAGTTTTAACATTCATATAATATTCATATTTAGTTCAGACACTGATTTGATCTTTAATATCAGAGTTACAAATATAAGACATCCTTTACTTATGTCCATGTTGAAAACTAGATAATGATGCTATAGCACAAAATAAGTATGCATCAACATACATATTCAAACCAATTATACCAAAAAACAAACTGTAGGTACAGTATAAGGCCACCTTTTACATGGGTACTAACAAAATAATTTTCATTAAATAGCAGTTTACTATTTTTTTTATAAAAAGAAATCATTTTTATTTAAAAATTCAGATGATACAAAAACAAAACAAAATTATCAGTCAGTAAAACAAAAATAGTTTCAATGATCTACATTCTTGCAATGCCTGCATACGTGACTAGTGTTTAATAAAAACATCCATATTAAAATTATAAAATACTAGGTCTTGTGTGCCCATATCCTGCAACAAAAGTTTTAAAAATTCTGTGTACTTCCAGGTGGGCTTAAAGTGGAGAATGACAAGCAAATTGTAATCGACTTTTCTACACTATTGGCACATAGACTTATCCACTGACTTAAAAGAGGTCTGGACTGTCTGCCGTCTGCCTGTGTACATGAGGACTGTAAGTGGATTCATGGCCATCCTGCAAAGAAAGGAGTGCTCCTGAACCTGTCCACCTGTCTTCACCATTTCAGGAACTAGCAGTAGGAATATCTTTACATTCCCATTCAACGTGTGGATCTTTGGACTATCTATTTTCATCATTACATTTCATCCGTTTCCGTTTTTCATCAACATTTTCATGATTTACTGTGTGTGTTTTCTTTGTGCTTTGTTGTATTTAATGTGTAATTGCCATAAGGGGAACAGGGGTGGTATTGCTGTTTTCATTACTTTCTTTATTTGCTGTTTGATTACCAGTTTGCTTTGTTTTTGTCTCTGTTTGTGAGTGTGTGCGGGTCGGGCCATGGCTGGGTGCATCCCTGGAATCTCCACCATAAAAATAAATTACCATCTTCGACGGTGTGAATCGTAGTGGCACCGGACCGCTACAGTATAATTCATTTCTCCTTGCTGCTGATTGACTGTGATGCATCTCCAGCTGAGTGTTCTTGTATTTTTTGTTCCTCTGAACCCTTAAACAACCACAACCGGCTATAGTCGTTTCCCAGTGCCATTTGCGAGCACACAGGAACTGATCAGTCAGTGCCGTACATTCGTTGAGCAGCCAACTCATGACCACAGCCAGCCCCTTGTGAGCAGGGGGGCTGAACACACCCCTAGAAGACATGGACACTCCTCAAAAAAACCCTCTTAAAAAACGCTGATAGACTACTTTCACATTGCTCCTTTACTTGCTAGGCTTACTTGCGGCACCTTTGTCGTGTGATATGCTTCTCGCGCTACACTTACTTAAAAGCCTAAACAGCACGTGTCCTTTTAGGCTGATTGCTTTGTTTCTCTCTCCTCCCCCAGACATCCTCTGCTCCTGTTGCAGGTCCCGCTCCCGTTGTGTTCCCCTAGGATGTTTGCATATTCTTTAATCGAGAACTAACTGCATACTGAGCTCGTTTTACTTCTGAAAGAGACATGTTTGTTTAAAGTGCCTGAATAAAGTTCTTGTCTCTACAATCTCCTGTGTTTCTGCGCAATTCTGTGACCCAAGCGTGACACCCTGCAGCACTGCTGCCTCACTGTCCCTGTGACTGAGCCGCTGCACTATAGCCTGCCAGCATCCGCGCTTACCTGTGTGCTTGCGTACAGCCAGTTCAAGCACAGTTGGCGCAGTGATTCATCCATGGCGTCAGTTGCACCTTGTACATATTGTTCCAGTAGTTTTTTTTAAATAGTTTTTACAGTCCATTAGCAGTGTGTAAAATTATCAGTGTTGCAGTAATTGAGATGCTCTTTGCATGAAAAAAATGTGTTAAATTAAAATTTCACATTTTCTTTGTAAATTGTGACGTTTACTTAAAGTGCAGCAAAAAGGTATTTGGCGTCCAGGGATGCATTAAACCCCAAGTATGTGGCAGTTTAAGGCTTAAAACCCAAGATGCCGTTGAAACGCCCTGCACCATCTAAGGCTTCTGGCAATGAAAACGCGCTTGCATGAATTACAGTACATATAGTAGAGAAAAGCCAAGCAAAATGACACCTTTTATTGGCTATTTTTTTAGTTAGCCAATAAAATATGTCATTTTGCTTGGCTTTTCTCTACATTCATAATGGCTAACACGGTACAACACCCTAGTACTACAGTACATATAGTAGTAACATCAGTATTTTACATTCTAGCACTGCGTGAGACATAGCAGTACAGTACTGTGTAGTATACAGGTTTACCTTTACATTCTTTTTTTTAGGTAATGTATTAAGCTGAGTTTGAAATTAAATTAAAGTGTTTTGGGGGCATATTGAGGGTTTAAACTAATAAAAATAGGCATTTGTTTAACCACATCCAAAATTCGCAGTTTTTCAAAATTCATGGGTGCTCTAGGAACGTAACCCCCGCATAATTTGGGGGTGTACTGTACATTGGTTTTAGGAATAGGAGCCATTACTCTGGGAGATGATACCTTGTTTAAATAAAATATGACAACAACTAGTCAGGTGCAAACAAAATGAAAAGGGTGGGTGTCTGTACCTCGCAAAAACCCAGAAGAATGACTCATGGTAAATGCCATTGGAAACACCAGTATTTTACTCTAATCAAACACTGTTTAGAGAATTATGCTTTTACTTCAAAAATGGTGAGGCTTAGGCCTGGGTGATGCAGGGTTCCCATTCTACATAAGAAATGTAGAATGTACAAATTTTCTAATTCACACTGTACATTATGCAACTTACCTCATATTAACATTCCAGACATATTATATGAAAACCATATTTTTTAGTCCAGTGGATGCTGGATGAATGCATTATATTATGAATGTCTAATCAAATGTATTGCAATATTTCATAACTATATCACCACTCTTTATTAGCTTTTGGTCTCCATTTGGTTACCTCATCATATGCCTTAACCATACAACATTAACTAAACGCTGCCATGAGAACATGTTAGCAGCACATTGGCACTGCTCTCATGTAATATTTATTAAAGTACTAGCTGACAATGAGAATGCAAAGGGTCTTTCATTATAAAGGCCAAAGTAACATTATAGATTATTCATATTAGCATTTGCTTTGAAATCTGTAGATTTTGAGTTTAATAAACTTATCGAATGTGTTGCAGCCTTATTTGTTATATACAGTGATCCCTCGCTATATCGCGCTTCGCCTTTCGCGGCTTCACTCCATCGCGGATTTTATATGTAAGCATATTTAAATATATATCGCAGATTTTTCGCTGCTTCGCGGGTTTCTGCGTACAATGGGTCTTTTAATTTCTGGTACATGCTTCCTCAGTTGGTTTGCCCAGTTGATTTCATACAAGGGACGCTATTGGCAGATGGCTGAGAAGCTACCCAACTTACTTTCTCTCTCTCTCTCTCTCTCTCTTGCGCTGACGTAGGGGGGCTGTGTGCAGCTGCTTCCTGAAGGACATGCTGCACGGTGCTTCGCATACTTAAAAGCTCAAAGGGCACGTATTGATTTTTGACTTTGTTTTTCTGTGGTTATCTCTCTCTCTTCCTGCTCCTGACAGAGGGGGTGTGAGCTGCCGCCTTCAACAGCTTTGTACCGGCAGTGCTTCGCATACTTAAAAGCCAAAAAGCCCTATTGATTTTTTTTTTGACTGCTTGCTTTGTTCTCTCTCTCCTGACGCGCACTCCTTTGAAAAGGAAGATATGTTTGCATTCTTTTAATTGTGAGACAGAACTGTCATCTCTGTCTTGTCATGGAGCACAGTTTAAACTTTTGAAAAAGAGACAAATGTTTGTTTGCAGTGTTTGAATAACGTTCCTATCTCTCTACAACCTCCTGTGTTTCTGCGCAAATCTGTGACCCAAGCATGACATTCTAAAAATAACCATATAAACATATGGTTTCTACTTCGCGGATTTTCCTATTCGCGGGTGGCTCTGGAACGCAACCCCCGCGATGGAGGAGGGATTACTGTAAACTAAAATCAGCTATCAAAAAGTTCTAAATAAAAAGAACGCTCTGATTTTACCCTTTGTATATATTTCTGCAAATGACCAATGAGTTTATTACTAAACATAGGTACTGTGGTATCCTGACTAAATAAAATAGCAGACACATTGTCCACTTTGAAGCATAAAGGCTTCGATTTCAGAAAATATGCCTTCTGAATTTCTGAAAAATGATTATGACAATGAACAAAACTTAATGTACTGTACATGTAACAATAATATACCTCTGCTTATCATAAAGAACTATATGTTATTGCACAACAGAAGATGTTATAGAGGTTCTGAAGAAAATAAAAAACTGTCGCCCATCATCATGTAGTGAAATAAGTCTCCTGATGGATATTGCTTTATATATCCTTTGAATAATACTCAATGACACAGTCAGCAATTAACCTCAACTGTATATTGCTACTGCGGTGGGTTGGCACCCTGCCCGGGATTGGTTCCTTCCTTGTGTCCTGTGTTGGCTGGGATTGGCTCCAGCAGACCCCCGTGACCCTGTGTTCGGATTCAGTGGGTTGGAAAATGGATGGATGGATGGATGTATATTGCTAACACTATTGCTAGGCTCCAACCAGGTACTGAATAAGAGGAGTGTAATATTGTTTTTCACAATACACCAAGGACAAAAAATAAATTCTTTAGGAAAAGTCAGGAAAACTGTCTAATATCAGTGTACTTACACTGTAACAAAAATGAAGTGCTGGTAGTTATTGAATAAAACAAGCATTCCAACTTATCAGGGAGAACTGGATGTTTCTTTAGGTGGGAAAGTGTTGGTGTCATGCGGGTCACAGACAGACTCTTTTCCATCTTGTGCAGTGGTTCTGCTGACCTGTGATCACATAGGATTGTATTTTTGATTTATCTGTACAATATGCCAATATATTTTTCTGTATCAACTGAAATGCTCAGTGAAACAACTAGATTTATTTTCAGATGTAATAATGTCCACGGTTTTCTAAAACATTTCACATTTTTCGTAATTTTCAAGGTTTTTCTATGAATGGAAAATCACTTTTTTAATTTCAAGGTCAAACTTGATATGTTAAATCAGAAGCCTTTTTGGAATTTTTTAAGTCGTGTACAGGTTTTACAAATGGAACAGGAATGTCTACCTCTATATTAAGACATATTTATTTAACCTTGGCAAGTACTACTTTGTTTATGCTTACAACGATGGCATAAATTTGTGACATTTTAGGGACACATACTCCTGTATTAAAAAAAAAAAAACTCGCCTTCATCAGATTCATGGCTACTCAAAGCCTGACACAATCAAAATATATGAATTTCAGTTTTCTATATGTCAGTTATGAATAGTGCTGTGAAAAGGTATTTGGCTCCTTCCTAATATCTGTTTTTTTTTTTTTTTTGCAAATTTTAGTTAATGAATGGCCTCAGACCTTTAGACAAAATCCAATATTAGAGAAATCATTACTTTTTTTCCAAATAACAACCCTATCACTAATGTGAAAAAGTAATTGCCCCCTCTTTCCACTTGGTTTTATCACCTCAGCAGCAATAGGCGCAACTAAAAGCTTCTTATAATTTGGAATCAGTCATTCACACCACCATTGAGACATTTTAGCCCACTCTTCTTTGGCTTTAATTTAAACATGTTGGTAAGTCTGCAAGGGAGAAATGCGCATTTCAGGTCTTGCCACAGCATCTCTGTTGGGTTCAAGTCAGTACTTTGACAAGGGCACTCCAAAGTTTTAACTTTGTTTCTTCTGAACCTTTAGGCTGTAGACTTGTTTTTGTCTAGATAACTTCAGATAACTTTATTACTTGAAGTGGCAATTTAGAAAAGGTGTTTTATACTTACTTTGGTCCCCTTAACTTAATATTCCATTTTGACTAAAGATCTGAAGCTATTCATTGTGACAAATATGCAAAAATAGAGCATATCAGGAAATAAGAAAATACTTTCTCACTGCAGTAATTTATTTTAAAAGTCTATTGTCTGCAACACATCTGGGTTGGCATAATATAACCTATTTATTGGACATTTAATAACTCAGCAGCAACAAACTTTAAAATGGAAGTGATGTCATGATACATTTTAAATATATCATAAACATCTTAAATATATTTTACAAGGTTAGGAATACACAGAGAAAAAAATACTTTATGCACTGCCAAATTTATTTTTGTTTCAAAAACACCTGTGTTCTTCTTTTTTTCTGTTTAGCCTCTTCAAGGTCAATTTTTACCCAGAAACCTATAACACCTGCTTTGACTCACATAGTGATGTACCGTACACAAATGCATCATATGCACAAGCACTGAGAAGAATTTTAAATTTTACTAAAACATGCTCTGCAGATATATTACATATATACTCTGGAATATTTAGCTATACAGTAAATCACCTTGAGTCTGTGGTCTCCCTGGAAACAAGGCAAGAACTACTTACAGAAAGGAAAAAATTCAATTACTGCTTTCCATGGAAGAAACACTAAACAGACTAAATCAAACATCTGTACCAGCTTACTCCTGAGTAGAAAAGAGTTTCACTTTTATTTCTAAGTCCTCCTATATTTTCACCCACATCCTAAACGCAAGTATTCTGCTGAAGAAAAGATTGAACATTAACAAGCTACAAAGCATAACCAGCACATTCTCTTATTATCGAGAAATGGTTTGTTGAACAAGTAAGATGATTCATCATAAAATGTAGAAAAATTACTATTTGATGAACAATTATGCTTTTTGGATTTTCTGAAAATGTATACTCTACTTTGCGTTTTTTTTTTGTCATTTATTTTCAGGTACAGTAATCCCTCGCTACTTCGCGGTTCACTTTTCGCGGATTCACGACTTCGCGGATTTTATATGTAAGCATATCTAAATATATAACGCGGATTTTCCGCTGCTTCGCGGGTTTCTGCGGACAATGGGTCTTTTTACTTCTGGTATTTGCTTCCTCAGTTGGTTTGCCCAGTTGATTTCATACAAGAGATGCTATTGGCGGATGGCTGAGAAGCTACCCAATCAGAACACGCAGTTAAGTTCCTGTGTGCTGCTGATTGGCTCAGCGACGGAGTGCTGCATTAACCAGGAAGTCTCATCTCACTCATTCAGCAATAACGTGCTCTTACTACTGCATTCAGGGGATTATCACCTTCATTGTCATCATTTTTACTGCGCAGCATATTCATCACCATCATCACGTCATATATAGCTACGTGTACTTCGCTATACAGTAAGTGTAAACTTATCTACCGATTTCATATTGCTTAGCAGTTGTCCCTGTTATTAATAGAGTAAAGGGTGGGTTGTAAACAATACAGGGAGGGTTTAAAAATGTCCAAATACACGTTAAATAATTAAATAAATATGGTGTCCCTACTTCGCGGAAATTCAGTTATCGCGGTCGGCCTTGGAACCTATCTCCCGCGATAAGTGAGGGATTACTGTAATTAAAAGTAAACTAAGAATAATTTTAAGTACTTAAAAAAAGATTAAAAATAACTTATCTTAATAAAAATCAGGAACATAACTTTTTTTTTAAATCAACCATGGTACTGTAATTATAGTTGCATGCAATTATCTTATATCAGTATGTGTGCTATAAGCAAAGTTTATTTGGAAATTTGAAGTTATTCCTAAATATTTGAATCTTTAACTTGCATGGATATCTGCTCAAACAGGCATAATAAATAAGAAATGGGCTATTTCCTGAAAATTGTATGTTGCAATACAAATGTGCGGATAACTAATAATACAGCCATCATAATCAGGAAAAGAAATATAAAACTAATAAGCTTTACTAAGCATGGAATGTAAAAAATGATTCATTCTGAGGGCAATTTATATCACATGCACACAAGTCTGTCTTTCCACATGACTAGTTTTATTTAAAAAATAGAGCATTCCTCTTTCGATATGATAGATATACTATATATTGTGCAGGAGTAAAAGATGTTCAGTAATTAATTCAGTTGTGTGAACACATACACTGTATGTACATTAATCAGCTGAGACAGACTTATTAATGATATAAATTATTTTACAATTAAAAGTGTAAAAATAGTGAGCCTGCTTTTACTATGAGCAGTGAGTGGAATAGAAATACATAGAAAATACCATTCTCATGGGGAAGGGGATGCTGTTATATTAGTCCCCATCTGTACTTTTTCCAAATTTGACACGTGACCAAATCCATCACTTAGGACTCTATAAAGGCCGAACAATGGCCAACCATAATCATTCAACTGAGCAAAATCTATGACACTGGTTGGGGAGAATGTGCTGATAGCGGCTGATATTTAAATTATTTTAGAATTAAAATCACAACACAGAACATAGCTGATATTCTCTGTAATAGTTTGCTTATTGGAAAATGTTCTCCTAAAGGTACCTCTGCTAACAATACAAAGAGTGTGAGTGGGCAGCCTCCTCCCACTCATTATGTTTCTGCAGCAAAACCTTGTTGATATCATCATTTACTGAAAGTATTTTGTGCAGAGCTGAATCCCCTCCAATCGGCATGAAAGAAAGAAAGAAAGAAAATCTTTTTGAGAGTTTTGTTTGTGTTACTGAATTAAACATTTCATAGTCTGAATATTTTTTGAAAAAAAAAATTGCATATATAAAATCTGCTTGGGTTCAAAATACACTGATAAGCCTACAGCCAAATATAATGATTTTTCTAGAATTCCTCACACAAACGTTTTCGCTATCTCTTGGCATTGACCACTTTTTCATTAGCACTACAAACCCAATGTTTTAACCAAGATACATATCCTGTCTTACACCCATTTTCTCAATATATTTTACTAATTCAGATTAACCATTAGAGGTAGCACTACCGAGACAAGAACATAGTTTTCCAAAAGATTAATGTGTTGGCATAGCATTTTCTTTGGGTGTTCCAGTTTTGCTCCCACACCCACCAAGACAAGTAGGTTAGATTAACTGGTGATTCTAAATAGGTGCTATGTGAGTGTGGGTTTGGGTGTGTGCAAGAATGGACCCTGTGATGCAGCATTGAACCCAATGCTCCTAGGATAGGCTCCTGCCTCCCTCTACCCAGAATTGGACTAAAATCATTTGAGAATGTTACGTTACTCACAAATGGTAGTTTGCACATTTTTGTTCCATGTGCTGCTAGTAATAACATGGGCCAAGAACAGGAGGGAGCCTGACACCATCAGCACAGATAGAATACAACAATAGTGAATTAGGAAAGTAACTCCATCCTTTGAACTCACTTATTCTATTGCATGGGCAAAAGAAGTGGCAGCATTAGCTGCAAGGCAGGAAACAGAGAATAAATAAAATATCTAGTACATAAATGAGTGAACAAATAAACCATAGATTAACTCTATCAACATCAGTGCTTTAATAGCTTTTCTAACGTAATGCCTTCTATGCTACAAACCCTGCTACTTGCACACTGTTGACCCACAACTTCCACAAAAATCTGTCCACCCCTTCTCTCCTTCACAGTTACCTGCTTGGTTTAGTTAACGCTACAATTACCAAAGCCTACGAAAAAACTTGTAAATCTGGCCCACGTGAAATCCCTTCGCACGTCTCCGTCAGCGTCTTTTGTCTTGTAAATGTGCCGATCAAGACAAGCAGCAAGCAGCCTACTATTCCATCCCCCACCGCCGCAGAATGGCCACAAAGTTCTTCCAGTTCCAGCCTTCACTCTTTTACTGTTCCAAAAAACAACGTAATGGTCCATCCTCTGCTGATGCCAGTGTAACTTCAAGGCCAGATGTGTTGTGAGGAGGACTGTCCGCACGTGTCGTCAAAAATCGCGCAGAAGAAGAAGTACTTCTGGTTTCAGACAATGAAAATGCGTCTATTTTGTTGTTTTTGAGCTATTAAACTTTCATTATTTGAATCACAAATAAATCCAGAAAAGTATGTGCAATTTTAAGTTTATGACTGCTATTTGTTACCATAGAATTAAAAAATACCTTATTTTCCCTCATTTTATTCTTTAATCAAAAATCAAAATTGTTTTTTCGTTTTTGCTTCTGAAACCAAATTTCAAATAACAAAAAGTACATGGACCGTGCAACAAGCTGTGTCAAAACCAACATGTAATACAAACTAACATCCTTAGTTGTGACTGTTTTCCTCCATTCCTTTTTAAAATACTCCATCTATATGCTGAACCTGATATACAGGTAGTGGCATCTTCTAGGCTTTATAAACTAAAAATACTGTTTCAGTGTTTCTATGAAAAAGAACTGTTGAGTGTTTGTATTGGTATTTTTGTGTATGAATCTCACTTTATCAAATTTCATATAATTTACTTTACATTATTCACATCAGTTTAATATAACATCTGGTTTTTGGGTGGTGGGAGTAAAACTGTGAGCAACAGACATGTTTATCAGAGTCCTGTATTTGTAACATTTTAGAAGACCAAAAGCAGTTTTCTAAGGTGTATTTTTCATTTCAAAGACTGTTTAGATCAAGCTTTTCATGACATTTTCCATTTTGGCCACTTTATTCATGAATTTAATTTGATTTTTCAATGACAGTATAAGTTGACAATACAGTAGTATCAGGTTTAGTATACTAGGTACAGAATCAGAAGTCAATTTCATAACAGTAGACATAAGTAGACATCTTAAGTTTTTGCATCTCCCTATCTTAAGTTCACTGGCACCTGCATGCCACTCAGTTTTGACAAATGCAACTACACAAATTTAAAAGGGTTTAGACAGAGCCAAGGCCATGATCAAATGAATTTCAGTAGGTCTCTCTTTACCTGTGGTTTGTCATCGGACTGCTCTTCAATCTAAAATTGCATAATTTTGTAGTACACAATAAGCAACACTTCAAGTGATAGAATACATGTCCAGTTATTTAAACAGAGAAAAAAGGCAAGAGCCATTTATAAACTTGTATAGGAAATTTCACTGTTAATAAAGAGTAAACACAAACACAAAAGATATTGATTGGAACAGTACTGTATGATTATAAGAGATATGGTCCAATTAATTAGAGTATGAAGGAAATTGATGCAGCTTACTTAATGAAACTGCATTCTAAAACAACAGAAGGAAAATAATAAAATTTCTTATGAAAACAAAAGAGGTTCTGTGCCTTGTGAATAGCTTTCTAATAATGTATTATGTTCAACTAGTATCAAATATCCTTGATTCCTTGTGATAATATCCAGAATATTAAACATAACCTCACTGTATAAATCCATTGACCAATTTAGCACACATAACTGGATAGTAGCTTTTATCTTTTACCATCAATGACACCTGAAATATGGCAATTGAAATACCCCCACCTGAGGGGGACACTTAAGGACTGTATCAGATAACCTAGAAAAACAATTATTATTATTATTATTAAAACTATAACACATACATTAGAAAAGACGAAATATGACTACATGTTTTATTGGAATGCTGGAGCTGTGGGTGGCCTTGAATCTTAAATGTCTACAGTCCTTAAAGCACTAAATTTTTTTATATTTAGACAATATTAGCTGCCTCCATTTCTGTGGACTTTCTTTCACAGTTAGTAACATAAGTTGCTGAGAAATGAGAAACACACAGTTTAGAAAGTGGACAAAAGGCAAGCATTATTCAACGAAAATCATGTCATTTTGTTAAAATCAAGTCATCAGTAATATGCAGGGCTATTTCCTCCTTAATTGAACTGACCATTCTTACTTTCAACATAAATATTTTTGTCAATAAGGAAAGATAAGAGACAGCATTATTTAAAGGTGGATTTCAACAAGCAAGCTGAATAAATAGAAGAGACAAAAACACAACCAGACAAAGGAAAACATAACCAATCAAGTAGCTTAGAGTTTAATTCCTGAGCCATAAGGTTCCCCTAAAAAAGTAAGGCAATATGTTTAAATTATAATTCAAAAATGTTTAAAGGTAAATTTGGCATGACACCAGACATTGATGTGGTCTACATCAAATTTCTTTCTCACGTGCAATAGCTAAAAAAGTTAAAGACACATTTCATACATTTGAGTGACCCAGAATTGGATGAGTAATTATGGAAAATAAATTAAATTTCATCATTACCAGCCTAGATTCTAGAGCATTACTCCTCACATTGTCTATGACACAGAATGAAACTGATAGAATATAATTGTCTTACTAACATTATCATAGATTATATCAATATAAACTGTGAAAACTGTTAAAAAATAACTTGTTTAACACTCATCGTTGTTATCCTGGGGCTTGACCGATCCGGTATGGAAATTAGTATTGTTGTCCGCATATTGATTTGGCAAAATTTTACACTGAATGCCCTTCCTGACGTAACCCTTCCCATTTATCCGGGCTTGGGACCGGCACGAAGAAACACACTGGTTTGTGCATCCCCTGTGGCTGGGTTTTTAACACTCAGATGACTATCCTAACAATAATGAGATTATTCAAACTAAACTAAAAAATATCAAATGATCATTTTAAACTTGTTTTTTATACTGGCCGCTCTCTCAAAAAAAAAACTTGCACTCTGGTTTTCTTTCCTAAACTATTCCCACGTTGGTAGACTGAATGACCTGATGTAAGTCTGTATATGCATAAGAGTATAACGAGTCTCTTGTGACTTCAAGAATGTGTGTTTGCAAGCCAGTCTGTTACTCATATTACTCCTCAGCTACTTGAAAACAGTTTTTCTTGCGTCTTCAAAATCATTACTGAACTACATACATAGTGACCTACAGAAACCTTGAATTTAAACACTCCCTGAGACACTCGTCGATGCCTCTGACAATGTACAAACGTTTGAGACAATGAAGATTGTCTGATGACTTTTCACAACCTTAAAGCTTCACTACACAATAATCATATTTCTGCCCAATTACACTTCACATTCAAATTGAAGTCAATGAACAATCATTCACCTCTTGCATTATTAATTCTTCTTATAACACAAAAAGCAATTTCAGTAATTTTCTTTAACCTTTTGTTGAACCATCCTACTGGATTTTTAATCTACCATATTGACTGCTAAACATATTAACTGCAATGTTTTACTGTGCTTTGCAATATTGATAACCCCGTTATAATAAGGCAGACTGAAATAATTATTTCATGCATGTTATAGAAAAGAAGGGTTCCTTTATTTGGTACATAAAATCTAAACCAATTGGATTCTGAAATGTTTAGCCTCAGTCACTTCATCTTCCTCTTATCCCATTCTTGTGATATGTTCTTGACCTTTGAGTTTAAATCTGTCATTATAAAGTAGCAGCTGTAGCAGTGTCCCTGTGTTGGGGAACTTTGGTAAAACCATGGACAAGGACATTCAGGTGGCTTTTAAGAAGTTCTGCCAGACCATTCCACAACTCTGGAACAGTAGGCAGAACTTTTTAAAGGCTGTTTGCAGTAAGGGTGGGTAAATGAGTATCTCAACTGGGGAGACCATCAAGAGGTAGAAAGAGAACTGTAAAAAATTCCCAAACCAGTTGGATATGCCCTCTTTAGAAAAGGTAGAGCTGAAAATCATTGGCTGGGGCTGGGACAATTTTTGTGAGCAAACTCACTGCGCAATAAAAAAAACTTACATATTAGCAAAGCCACAGAAGCAGATGAGATCTGACATGATCTTATTCACCATCAAAAGTGCTTGATATATGTGGAGGTGTTTAAACTAGCATGCCTCTTTAATGATGTATGAAAGGCGCCTAGTCACTTAATGGTAGACCTCATTTTTAAAAATATGAGACAAATCCATGTCTTTCAGTTATGAGGGATCACACTTCTCAGCCTGACAGAAAAGTCTTGTTCAGAGAAGACTGGTGTGAAAACTTACCCAATACATGAACCTTGATCAAGGAGAATTGAAGATTCCATCCTGGCTAGGCTGGGAGCATGCATTGACAGTAAGAGTGGAACAATCTCTTTTCTCTTGGCATGATACTTGAGAGGTCATGAGCTCAAGCCACTCATGTATATATAAGGGCTGTGCAAGGTCTTAAAAGTTCTTATCATTACATCATCATTTCAAAACATGTACAGTATGAAGTATGATACCATTGCCTCAGGCTAGCAGTGTTGTGGTTGTTCTAGGGGGGTTTGGTTTGGGTGGAGAGATGCTTGTGGATTAGACAGATAGATAGATAGATAGATAGATAGATAGATAGATAGATAGATAGATAGATAGATAGATAGATAGATAGATAGATAGATAGATAGATAGATAGATAGATAGATAGATAGATAGATAGATAGATAGATAGATAGATAGATAGATTTAAATTTGCTACAAATTACAATGACATAGTGACATGAAACTGTAAAATTAGATCTAGCTCATCATAAAATGAATTTGAATGAATGTCTATCAAAAGGAAACTATAAGTTTTTACTTTCTACCATCTTATGAGCAAAAAAAGCGATACAGCAAAAAGTCCATAAAGATGAGTGTTGATTGGTATTGCAAACTTGTAATGTACGATGTGAATAGAGGAGAACTGCAGCACTGTTTTTTTTTAAAAAAAAACTGTAGGGCACCTCTTTGATGTATGTATAGTGTAACCAGTTTATTACAGAAATCTCGTGTACACACGACAATTACATTCCTGTTCGCCCACAAGCAGTGCTTGAAGTGGAACCAAATTACTGGAAGCTCTACTTAGTCTATGTCTTGTTTCTCCTAAAATTTGTTATTACTTTATTATAATGGGTCAGGGTGCTCCGCCTTGGAGGTCAGAGCGTATGTATATTAGTATATGGTATCAGAGGGAAGGGGCGGGGTCCCCTTAATAATAAAAATAATACATTTTATTTATATAGCGCCTTGAAGCTTCAAGCTCTGATGGTACCAGCCCTCTTCAAGCACTGCCTGCAGGACCAAACAAGCATTACCATGTCGCCACTTTTCTTGTCTGGGGCCCGAATCTCACTGCATACAATTACCTGTACTATTTGTGCATGACACACTGATCAGGTTGCCTTTAGCGCACTCCTGTTCAGCTGGCTAAGCACAGGAATCTCATGTGCCTCCTCCTCAATAACCCAGTAATTCACAGAAACCTGATTTCAAAAATGCTGTGTAAACCCTTATTATGGTTAAAGGAATTGGGTTATTAGCCTCTAAGAAACCTGGTTAACAAAGGTAGATTTATCCACAAATAAACTGATTATATGGCATTGTAAACCCTTAACCCAGTTACTGTTAAGGATTTTGTAGTCTGCATATGTCCACTGCATTCTGTCAGCCTGCGTATATATATGCTTTGGACATGTTTTCAGCTGCTACAGGTAGAAACATCCAAAAAAGAAATTTCCTGTGGCAAATGTTAAGGGTGATTGCATTATTCCTTCTCCTGGCTGAAATAATCTGATTAAATATTTCAAAAATAAAAAGAATAAATTAAAGAATTAATGCAATTCAACTAAAATACATAGATTTGTTAAAGTGAAATTTCTAACCAGCTTAACTATGAAAAGAAAATGACAAATCATATAAAAGTTGATTAAAGTATGTAGAATATTGGTTATAAATGGAGAAATTTTCAAATTGTAAGGATTATTTATTTGGAATCATTTAAGGTATCTAAGCATTTTAATTGAATTAAAATAATTATTTTATGGGCGCCCCAAAATTTTATTTGTTTTCACTTAAGACCAACAAAATCTTAGTACAAGAATTTTTTTTTTACTTTTCAGTGCATTTTTGAATAAAACTGTGTCACTTAAAAATCTTTTTGTATATATTTTTTAGCCAGTTTAATGCCACACAATCCTCAGCACGTGACTTGGGTGGGAAGGTGATTTGACAGAAATGACATTAGCGACAGAGTTGAATCGAACCTACAAACTTAAAGTGAAATGTAACTTTCATTCATGTTCATTTCAGAAAATCCTAACCATGGAGAAACCTTACATGTGTGAAGTACTGGAAATGTGTGCTTGTCTATTGGAGAACTGAACCTTCAATCTTTCTTAGAAAAGCTCATCACTTTATGAAGTGAGCCAATATCACCAAATCCCTGAAATGAGCATTTAACCAAATCTATATATATAAAATCCCTATGTGCGTCCAGGTGTCCGTGTGTGGGTGTCTTCTGGTGAAGTGCGCATGCGCGGGGCACGGCGCGATGCGCGATATTACTGTCAGAGAAAGTTAGAGGCGTTTTACGGAAATACAAACCAGTATTACTGCGTGAGGAAATTAAAGGTACACAATACAGTGACTCATATTACAGCCACATACAAGCCAGTATTACTGTTAGAGGAGATTAAAGGCATATTACCGACGCGCACGCCTGTATTACCGCCAGAGAAAATTAAAGGTATATTACGAACGTACATGCCAGCGGACGTACAAGACGGTATCCTTCAATAAGGGCGCGCACAAAAAGGCGAGCCTCAAAAGGGCGACCTCAATTGGGCGCAGCGAATAAAGGCGTGCGTAAATAAAGATCTGCACTTTTGTTGCTCTTCACATATTCCAGAGCCATTTGAACTAAATTATCTACAAACGCCTTTATTCGCCACGCTCAACTGAGGTCACCCTTTTGAGGCTCGCCTTTTTGTGCGCGCCCTTATTGAATAGAGCCGTACAAGACAGTATTACTGTCACAGAAAATTAAAGACACACAATACACGGAGGCAGCCCACAAAGAACGGTCAGCACAACAAGTAAACATCAACAACAGAAAGGTTGAAGAAAGAAAAATACGACCAACAAAAAGAATGAGGTCAAAGTCCCTTGCCATTTAATATAGACTGTTCCTACTACTGTTTATGCACTACTGTTCTAGCGCCCGTTATTGTAACGGGCTAAATGACTAGTTTGTATATAAATGATGAAAAATTGGTAAAATTACAAAAAAAAAAAAAAGTTTGTATACAATGGTCTCAGACCTTCAACCATTTGATTGAAAGTTCAACCTGCTAAACACTTGACCAACACTGCTAATTTTTCATATATGTGTGCTGGATAAAAGTACTATACAGGTATGTGTAATCACCAAAAGTATAATACCTGTATAAGGAAATGAGAAACTAAAATTTGACATAATTAACATACAGATCCCAGGTCAAAACTGAAGAAATATGGCATTGTCACTGGAGATCAGCATACATGCAAAGCTTGAAGGAAAAAAGTAAAAGTGGGTAAAAATTGATTGCAATATTTAACCCAGACAAATAGAGAGGGCAAGCTGAATAAAATTGTGCAATAATAATAATAAAAATCACTAAATATATTGTGAAGGATTGCCGGCTTTCTACTCCGGCCCTCACCCCCAGGCCGCCAGGAGGAGCTCTCCCAGCAGCGTGGACATGCCCCGAGTTCCAGCAGGGCCTCATGGACTATGTAGTTTTTATACACAGCCCTGCTGGATACCCTGGGGGCCACCAGGCGTCGCTGTAGGGGGGCTCGTAGGCTCGCATGTGCCCTATAACCCGGGAGTACGTCACGGTCACGTGACAGGAAGAAACGATGTGCTCCCGGGTTGAAGAAAAGGGCTGTTTACCCTGACCCGGAAGGGAAAAGGAACTGTGGACTGTTGAATGGGAACACCTCCGGGTCAGGGTGTATAAAAGGACTCTGGGAAGCCCAGTACACTGAGCTGAGCTGGGAGGAAGGGTGGCAAAGTGTCTGGGAGTGTGGAGGATTATTGTTGTTATTATTATTATTGAGTATTGTGGAGAGGAGGGTGCTTTGTGCACAATTATTATTATTAATAAATCATTATTTGGACTTTTACCTGGTGTCTGACGTCTAGTCTGAGGGTTCAAGGGGTCACGGAGACCTTAATCTGTCACAATATATATATATATGCTGATGAGCTGAACACACAGTGGTTCTCAGCAACACAATCTCAGTAGCTGTGGGTTAGCGTTAAAAGTAATGCACGTTATGTAGCCAAATTATTTTTTTAAATTAATGAGAAACTTAACATAATCTTTATCATATTGAAGTAAAAATAGCTGCATTATTATTATTATTCTAGAAGCACTGGGTATAAGGCAAGAAGCATACATGCTGAGTCCTTTACAGGTCTCAATCATATAGCCAAGCAGAAAAGAGTGATCTGTGTGCATTCCAGTAACAGAAACGTATTAAATAAAAGTGTTAGTTTGACTAAACATATTTATAAGACAAAAAGAAATTTCTCACAGAGCTCATGCCCATTTTAAGATTCACAGTGGCCAATGATGACACTTAATTCTTTTTTGCACAGTTTAATAACGTTAGAGTGTTTTGACAAAGAAGAGGTCCAGGAGATTACTTGCCCATGTAAAAGCAGATTTTTAAGAAACCAGATTTCTGCCTTAACCTGGTTATACACCTTAATCCAGTTATACTGTATGTGTGCATGTGAACACACTCTCAAGAGTGCCTGACAGCTGTCTTGTGAGGCAAGTGGAAAATAAAAGTGACAACTGCAGTATGCCACTTTAAGGAAATTTCTGCAAATGTTTCCAGCCAATCAATGATGTTTGTTTATATCAACAATGTGTCCAACCAATCGACGATGGACAATATCATCAACCATCGGCTCAGCTCTAGTAGGCTTAGTGGACATGAAAAAAGCTTATGACAATATACCATGAGGTGCTGAAAGAATGAGGTTTTGGGGCTGCAGCTGTGTGCCACTTTTTCCCCCATTGTATTTTCAGAGCAAATGTTGTACATATATATTTAAGTTCTAAATCTTGGTTCAGACATTGATGTTCGGAGGTGCATAAATCCAAGATAGTGCTTGCAAGAACCTCAAAAGAGACCCTTGCTGAATATTATGCCACCTGCTGAAATGCTCATTCTGTTTATGCTAATCCCTATAAAAGCGGCTACAGAGAAAAACAATGATGTACATTTCAAAAAGCAAAATGTGTTTTTCACTTAAAACAAAACATAAAACCATAATTTGCAGAATATGCAAGCATTCTGCCACAGTACAATGTGTATACTTGAGCACCTGAAAAGTAATATCCTGGTGTAGAATAAAATTCTATAAGACAGTAAGTAAGTAGAACAAGCCTCACCATCCTCATCTCATGGTTACTCAAAAGAGCTGGCAAAACTACAGAACAGAAAACTGAAAGCCCGGTAATAAACTAACCTTTGTGCAAAAAGATTCCATTATCGAACTCAAATCCCAAACTTAATAAACACCTACTAACATTACTAAGCAAATAGGTGCGGAGATGTGTTTGATTCAATTGATAAATTACAAGCGTATATGCGTGGCTTTCAGTAACATGGGCAGTGTTCTAACAAAGTGAGCTACCAATAGTTTTCAGCTATGTCAATTAGTTACTCATTGTAATATCTAAACCTAAATACCTGATAATTAAAATATTGTTTGTTGCATCCCTGATTCCTATCTTGTTCTTAGAATATGGAAATATGATTTTCACCATTATCAGTGTTCATGTTTTTTGAAACTTCTACCATCAGTGTGTGTTATAGCCTGTCAAATTCTACTCATACTTGCAAAAAAAAAAAAAGTCACGGAGTATATAAATTTGAAAAAATTGAAAAAGGACTTAAGAATAGTTATGTAATTAATCAATTTTAAAAAGCATGCAACATGTTGACACCTGCAATCTTGGCACACTGTGCATGAAAACCGGTAATTCTTAAAAATGGAGCTCTTTGAGAACCATTTCTAACAAAATCAGTGGAACAGACACACGGGTTGATGACCAAGAAATAACTGCATATATACATGATGAATATGCAATGAATTATTTAATTTTCCACTGCATATTACATTAGGATGAAACAATTGTCTTGCATATGGTATAGTTATATTATAACTAGTTACATGTACTTCCAACAAATAATTCAGCCAAAGAGCATTCATGGTACACCTTACTGGGGAACAACTCAACAGCTTGTATGAACAAATGCGCTGGACAATACCCCACATTTCCTAGGGCTTCAAAAATACAGTAACATTTCAGTAGCTGCTATATGCCTGCTATAAAAAGTCATCTAACAAAGAATACTTGTACTCTTTCAAAGTGATTCAATTCAGTGATTTCAAATAGATAGATAGATAGATAGATAGATAGATAGATAGATAGATAGATAGATAGATAGATAGATAGATAGATAGATAGATAGATAGATAGATAGATAGATAGATAGATAGATAGATAGATAGATAGATAGATAGAAACTTTATTAATCCCAAGGGGAAATTCACATACTCAAACAGCAGCATACTGATAAAGAAAATATTAAATTAAAGAGTGATAACAATGCAGGTATACAGACAGACAATAACTCTGAATAATGTTAACGTTTACAAGAGGTGGTATTGAAGAGTCGCATAGTGTGGGGGAGGAACGATCTCCTCAGTCTGTCAGTGGAGCAGGAAAGTGACAGCAGTCTGTCACTGAATAATAAGGTATAATATTATATAATAATGATATAATAATAAGGTTTTCAATTATAAATAGCCCTTATGATTAAACTAGTAAAGCTGATTTGAACTGCATGTGAACTACATTGTAACATGTTCTCTGTTCATGGTGAATACCTAATTTGTCTTTGATTTGCTGGAAGGAGCGTAACTCCCTGATCAATGCGGTCTGGAATGAAGGCACCATAAAAAGTACTTAACATTATCCATAACACTATTTATGATTAATAACGAGTTAAACAAAGGTATTTTAATGGAACAGTGATGGAAATGAACATATGGTGGTTACCATCTCCTCCAAATACACATCAAAAGCAAGTTCTTATTATTATGTGATAAAGTGTGTGCCTGTTCAGCAGGAATTGGAATCTATCGATTCCATCACAGGGTCAATGAAAACCAGATCCTACTCTCACAGCATCAGGAGCAAAGCAAAGAACCCATCACGGACTGTGCACCAATCAGCTGTATGGCACAATTAAACACATACAGCATCATTTCAGAGTCAGCAAATAATCTAACATATGTATCTTTAAAGAAATCGAAGGAAACCAGCGTACTTAGAGAAAAGCAGGATGATGCAGAAAAGTAATAAAAACTATATACATATAGTGACTTGGCCTGAAATCAAATTACAGCTATAACGGCACAACTCCTCTGGAAACAGGCCATAAAGAAATGTTTAAAAAAAAAAGAAAAAAAAAAGACAAAATCTCTAAAGCACAATTAAAAATACTCAGATATGAAACGTGCTTTCATAGCATAATTTTTACATTGCTTATTAATGAAGTGAGGTATGGCCTACTCAGGAAGTGGAATGGTAAAAATCTTCTGTTATTAAGTATCAAGTTATACAAAGTGAACACTGCCTGAAACATAAACAGATCCAACTATAACCATACCAGAACTGTGATGCAGTACATGAGTTCTGTTTTACATGGGCAACAGGGACAGATCCGGCTCTTCACTATCTGCATGTTTTATCACTATAAATAAGCCTGTTTCCCCATGCACATTTCTTTTATTAGACTTCTCTGTTTCATGCTCATAAAATAGCCAAAACAGGAATTATTCAAAAATATTATGTATCGAGCAGCATACGTCCAAATACTACAGGAATTTAACAGTTCACTGTAACAACCCATATTAATAATGTTGAATTGTTTCTGTGAAATTAATTGATCGCTATTTTTACTGTCATTTACGATTTTCTTTGTGAAATGCAATAGAGTATACTGCCAAATGCATTAAATAAAATAAAGTTTGACTGACATGTTTACCAGATCAATCTGTGCTGAAAAATTAATTCAGTCAGGGACACAATCCAGTCACCAATTTCCTTTGATGATGTCAGAACAGGAAGTACTGCTGCCTTATACCTACATGACACTCTTATAACCCCCTTCCAAGCAGGTTAGGTTGATTAGCGACACAAAACCTGTGCCCATATGAGTGAGCGTGCCATACAATGGTGCGGCACAACCGATCCATTTTGCTCCTACCTTGCACCCAATATTGCCAAACACTACATTGTAATAAATGGTACCTGAATACAAATGGTTTTTTCAATGTTTTTTTTTTCTTAACCATAGAGAGCTTGAAACTATCATAGAAGAAAATGGAGTAAGGATGAAATCAGTGGTTATGGGGACACCAGTCTATCATGGGTCACTTTTCCATGCACACTGTGGTCACCAATTCACCTCAACATGACTTTGCACTTAGGGAGCAAAAAAAATCAGAGTCCATGGATACTCAAATACACAAAACTCCAAACATGATAACACTGGGAGGTAGAGAAGGTTCAAGTGTTGCGAGACAGGATTACTATGACAGCTTCTATACCTCTGTCCCTTCTGCCGTATGAAGTGGAAAAAAATAGCGAATGTTAAGCATAATGTGGTCACCCATTTTAGATATCTGGCAGTAATGAGTAGTGGTAAGAAAAATATTTTTAAAAATCTAAGCAGCACTGTAAACAAGTCAGCATATTGAACACTGTGATGTGCTAAGGATAAAGACGGGATAACAAAAGTTTACTAAAATACTGTTTAAAATGTTTTATATGATGAATTTTACTTTATCAATTTTAAACTGTTGCTTGTTTTTCTATTAATAGTTCATTCTCTGCCATGGACATGCATCTTAAAATAACTGGCAGCGTCTAATTGCCCAGTGTGCGTGCAGGTGTGTGTGTCCTGTGATGGACTGGCAACACATGCAAGGTTGGCACCCATTTTCAGCTCAGTGTTGCCAGAATAGGAGCCAACTACTGTGAACCTGGGCTGCATAAGCGATTTAAAAAATGAATGGCTGGGTATTATTTTTGTGTATCTGAAACGTACCTTAAACTGCAATACTTTTCTTACATGTTGTTTAAATAAAGTGGTTAAGCTTGCTTTATTCTAGTCAGCCCTTGAACATGTACTGCAGTTGAAAAAATGCTGAATTAATGAAAAATTAGTCAGGTTTAATGTAACATTATAACATACTTGACAGGACACTTTAAAAGTCAAATGATTGTTGACTTGAATAATAAATGGCTCCCAAGATAAAAAATTACTTATTTAATGTTAACTTATTGTACATTTCTGTAACACCTTACATACTCTTACACTATCAAGTATCAAACTTCTGAGGCACATGGTAAGTTCTTGATAATATCATTAAGCGCACTAAAGCTACAGTTTGTAGCTACTGAATGAAAATGCCACAAGTGATCAGTTTAGCAAAACTGAATATAATGTGAATGTATTATAATGTAAGTATGCAATAATAATACATTTCTAAAATACCATAATAAGCAGCATCACTAGGTACATCAAAATTCTTCAACTTTAACATATCTTGCTCACAGACGTTCTGATGTAGTATTTTAAATTAAGGCCTTTAAAGAAACTTGCTGGCCTCCTTATTTTGCGGTTACACCACTTTGCCATTTCAATAGTGTTGCTCTTGTGCCCCATCCAGGCTTACTGTAGTTCCCCCCACATCCATGTCTGCCAGAACAGGCCATGGCCCCTACAAACTTGCACTGGATAACTCAGGTTCAGTTATGAAAATACCCTATATTGCTTTAGATTTTACCTTTTAAGCTTACTTTTATAAAGCACACTGTGCTTACTGTGAAAGGTTACATAAGGTAATATATAAAATAGACAACCTACTGATTGTCATTTTTTGCAAAAATGCATTTTGGAACTGTAATCAACTAATTAATAGGTAAAAATGTGCTGCTTAGTTTTATTCCAGACTCTAAACAAGTCTTGCCTGTGTGTGTGTGTGTGCCCAGTGAAAATTCCTGCCTTGCTCCCGATGCGGTCAGGATTAGCTCTGATCTGTGCAATTACAAACTGCTTCAGTAAAAACACGTACTGATTGATGGATATAGTCTACACAAGACCTTTGCTTTCTGAAAACTCCAACCAAACTTGATGGGTAAATATTTTACAAAGTAACAGAAATATAAATAAGCAATTGAACCTGAGCATTTTTAATCATCAGAATTTGCTATGTTTGTGTGCAAAATAACTGGGCTAATAAAAAAACATAAGACAGTAGGGACTGTAACTGCGTTCAGTATGTGCACATTAAATTCTTGTCGGCAGTACAAGAAGAACTTTCCAAGCAAACTGCTGTCGCTCTCCAGAAAGATCGATAGCCTACTGTAAAAGCATGACGATAAGCAGTTGGTAGAGAAGCGGAAAGAAAACATTTGGTCGCCTCAAACGCGACCGCTTATACGCGAAGGATATTGTAACAAAGGTAACAAACAAATGGGACGCTCAGGCACTCTGCTCAGAAACAAAATGGACCGCTTAAAATTCAACTCGGATCCGGCTGCTTATGTGTATCTTCATCTCAAGGTGTACAGATGCTGCATGTTGCGCTGTTCACGGTAAAGAGGATATAAAGAATTTTCATTCATATGCATATTTGGATGCTCCTTTAATTTACAACACACAAGCGAACTAACACCATTGAACGCACAAAGGTGGAGCTCAAAAAGCAGACAAATACACCCAACCAACACTTCGTGAGTAACATATCGATGTGATAAGAGGCATCTTGCTGGGTTTGTTGATTCAATGCTTTAAGGAAACAATATAAAACAGCAACATTTGAAAATCTCACCTTACCTCGGATCGCTCGCTCGCTCCCTGTCCTCCTGTTAGTAGGGTGGTGTCGGTGAGGATGGAGGTGGAGTAGAAGGGTGTTCTGCCGATGCTGCGACTTTAGCAAGGCACCATTGTTGAAGCTTTGCAGCCGGATACTATCCATAAGCTAAAGCTAAGCTACATGCCAAGTGAGATAAAAGTCAGCGGGGACTAAGAGAGGGAGTGGGAGAGAGAGAGAGAGCGAGCGAGAGAGACAGAGAGGCGGCAGAGATACCTGATTACCGTCCCTGTTACAAAACAAAACGCAGGAGCTCAATTCCTTTTTCACACTTCCATTTTCGGTCCTTCGACGAGATCATATTTTACAGTACGTTCCTCGTTAGCTTGTACAATCCGGAAAAACAAATCTCGAACCTTCAGCAGTATCCGTGGCATTTATCCTATGGAAGTGTGTCCAGCTGCCCACTCCTCCTGACCTGTGCAGAAGGTTACCTCATCTTTCATGCTCCTAGTTATTTGTCCGTTTTTCTCCCCCCACTCATTTTACAAGGAACGTGGGCTCAGCCTTTAGTACATGAACCCACCAACGCAGAGTTTTGTAATGTCGCTGATGCTGCTATTTTCGTTGAGCGTGGTTTTTGGACATCTCTCCACTCCCCCTTCAATATTTGTTATTATAATAATTATTATTTTTTTAACCACAGTTTGCTGTGTCTCCGGTGTCCGCGGGGTCCTGCTTTAGTAACCAGTAGCGCGTCGCCGCAGCCAGCCTAAGGCACAGAAATCACGACGGAGGTCACTTTAAATGGTGTGCCTTTAAACCAATGGCAACTAATCTGAGTGTCATTTAGCGGGCTACATTAAATATATTAGCCAATCCAAGACAAGGGGGCGGTGCCTCACCGACTCCCCCTTTAAACACTGTCCCCTTCGAAGGAGGAAGCACGTGTGTTATATCATGTACTGAAGTTTTTTTTTTTTCCTAAAAAAAAAATCAGGAAAAGGAATTATAAAGAATTGTACCTAACTCTTTTGAAATTTAGGAAACTTGTCACTTTCATTTGCAAATTATTTAAAAAAAAGCCTGTTTCCGTATTACATTTTTGAATTACTGTATTGAGAAGTGCCTCGAATACAGTGAGCATAAAACATCTGCTCTACAGAAGACTCCGAGTTCGGTTTACCTAATATATTGGCATCCTGTGATTATCATATTGTATGCAGTGCATTGGAAAACCTGATTTGATTGTTTTTTTTTTTTGTGAATTATAGATTGTTGGAAAAAAGAAACAAAAATTTCTTAAGTAATCATCATTATTATTGTTGTTTTTGTCGTTATTATTAGGGAATGTTATTGATTATGTATTCTATATTATTTAATGTTGCTTGTTATGTTCTAATATAATAATTGTGATACATCCCCAAATCCATCCTCTTCCGCTTATCCGAGGTCAGGTCGCGGGGGCAGCAGCTTGAGCAGAGATGCCCAGACTTCCCTCTCCCCGGCCACTTCTTCTAGCTCTTCCGGGAGAATCCCGAGCCGTTCCCAGGCCAGCCGGGAGACATAGTCCCTCCAGCGTGTCCTGGGTCTTCCCCGGGGCCTCCTCCCGGTTGGACGTGCCCGGAACACCTCACCAGGGAGGCGTCCAGGAGGCATCCTGATCAGATGCCCGAGCCACCTCATCTGACTCCTCTCGATGCAGAGGAGCAGCGGCTCTACTCTGAGCCCCTCCCGGATGACTGAGCTTCTCACCCTATCTTTAAGGGAAAGCTCAGACACCCTGCGGAGGAAACTCATTTCAGCCGCTTGTATTCGCGATCTCGTTCTTTCGGTCACTACCCATAGCTCATGACCATAGGTGAGGGTAGGAACATAGATCGACCGGTAAATTGAAAGCTTTGCCTTACGGCTCAGCTCCTTTTTCACCACAACAGACCGATGCAGAGCCCGCGTCACTGCGGATGCCGCACCGATCCGCCTGTCGATCTCACGCTCCATTCTTCCCTCACTCGTGAACAAGACCCTGAGATACTTGAACTCCTCCACTTGAGGCAGGATCTCGCTCCCAACCCTGAGAGGGCAATCCACCCTTTTCCGGCTGAGGACCATGGTCTCAGATTTGGAGGTGCTGATTCCCATCCCAGCTGCTTCACACTCAGCTGCGAACCGATCCAGAGAGAGCTGAAGATCACGGCCTGATGAAGCAAACAGGACAACATCATCTGCAAAAAGCAGTGACCCAATCCTGAGTCCACCAAACCAGACCCCCTCAACACCCTGGCTGCGCCTAGAAATTCTGTCCATAAAAGTTATGAACAGAATCGGTGACAAAGGGCAGCCCTGGTGGAGTCCAACTCTCACTGGAAACGGGTTCGACTTACTGCCGGCAATGCGGACCAAGCTCTGACACCGGTTGTACAGGGACCGAACAGCCCTTATCAGGGGGTCCGGTACCCCATACTCCCAGAGCACCCCCCACAGGATTCCCCGAGGGACACGGTCGAAAGCCTTTTCCAAGTCCACAAAACACATGTAGACTGGTTGGACGAACTCCCATGCACCCTCCAGGACTCTGCTAAGGGTGTAGAGCTGGTCCACTGTTCCGCGACCAGGACGAAAATCACACTGTTCCTCCTGAATCCGAGATTCGACTATCCGACGGACCCTCCTCTCCAGAACCCCCGAATAGACTTTTCCAGGGAGGCTGAGGAGTGTGATCCCTCTGTAGTTGGAACACACCCTCCGGTCCCCCTTCTTAAAGAGGGGGACCACCACCCCGGTCTGCCAATCCAGAGGCACTGTCCCTGATGTCCATGCGATGTTGTAGAGATGTGTCAACCAAGACAGCCCTACAACATCCAGAGCCTTGAGGAACTCCGGGCGTATCTCATCCACCCCCGGGGCCCTGTCACCAAGGAGTTTTTTGACCACCTCGGTGACCTCAGTCCCAGATGATTATTATAATAATTAGCGTTTTCAGTACCTCATAAAAATTGATATAAATGGATCGAAGAGTGGAAGTGAGGATCGATGGACGTTTGAGTAGTCCAGAGGCGTGACCACGGGGGGGCTGGGGGGGGCACTGCCCCCCCAGAGACAAACCGTGCCCCCCCCTGCGAAATGCTCTGTCTGTCCAATGAAAACTCTGGAGAAGAATAACATTTGATTTTCAAAACTGAGTTACTTTCCAATCGGCCCGTTAGAATTTGGGGTGTATCCATCAGTGTCTCCTCCACTAGACAGGCTCCATGCTGCTCACAGTTCACTTCGCCGCACATTTTGCAGCACGTTTTGAACCTGTTGACCGCATTCTTTAATTAAAACAGCGTATACGTCCCATTCTTCTTTTATTTTCTGGTTGGTAACACCAAAGGCTATGCATAGGTGGCTTATTAAAAAGCAGACATCTTCAACCTCTGTCCCTCCGCAAGCTGCTGGCTCCATGGTTGAGCCCACCACCGCTGCTGCCAACACGGAGCACAGCGCACCCATGTCGGGAACTGAAACTCCAAAAGATGTAGATAAGCCTACACAATCCTCCAGCTCTGGCCCGTGTCGGGTACTCCAAACCTCTGCCTTCAACAAAATATACAGTCTGGTCTGCCTGACTTAAATATGGATAGCCCATCCCAGCCCATTTTAATTATTATCCCAAGCGCGCATTCAGAAAGACACTCAGATGTTTTAGTGCAAGCTGGTATCTGTCTCGACCATGGCTTGAATATTCTGTTGTCCGTGATGGCAGTTTTTGCTTTGCCTGCCACAAATTTAGTGTTTCCAATTCGGACCGCGAGAACATATTCACCAAACACGGTTACACTAATTGGAAAAAAGCTGTAGAAAAAGACGGTGGCGGCTTCCACAAACACGCGTCTAGTATCCAGCACGTCAGAGCCATGTCTGCATCACAGCACTCATCATTGGTGGTGTCTTCAGCTGCATGCGAAAGCTCTTTCTCTACTTTGAACCGCATTCTCACTCCACTCCGCCGAACAATGCTGCATTCAAAGAAGAGAAATTTAGTCATTCTGGCACATGAGAAAAACATCACAGAAAATCTAGACATGAATGAATTTATTTCAGAATTTGCCAAGAGTAACCGCAGACTGGTCCTGTAGATAATATCCAGGTTAAACACTGGAAACTGATGTCCTATAGCCTCCCATGACTACAATAAGCCATGTTTCTGTTCTTGCTCTCATATGTTGTATACATTTGACTTTATTGATATTTACGTTGTAGATATAGTTCTATATTTGTTCACAAAAAATAATAATACAAGTTCCATTGCCTCTGTTAATTTTATTGAACAATAGGTTATGATTTATGCCACAATTTTTGCTTTTATATGTTATATAAAACTATGTTGTTATTATTATTTGACCCCCCTACAAAAATGGGGATGGATGGATGGATATTTTTTGCCCCCCCCCCCCCATGATGTTCTGGTCACACCTCTGTTGAGTACTTTGATTTGCAATCCGGTCTGATTTACACCAGTTTTGCCCAGTATTAATTTGACTAGTGGTGGTCCTCACCATCCAAGAGAAGTTGCCTGCACATCAAGCTATAATGAGAGAAAAAAAATGTCAGAAGTTATTGATGTTCTATCAGTGTGGATGGGTTACAAAGCCTTTTCTAATACTTAGGAGCTCCATGGACTCACAGTCAGAGCCCCACAATCCAAATAGAAGCCAGCCTTCCCAAGAGAGGCCATCCTGCCAAAATATCTAAAAGAGTAACGTCTAATTTTGGCATTGAAGTTACAAAGAACATGGGGATATCTTGTACACAGCAGAGTTACTAGTATGAAATTAATGTCTGTTGGGTTAAATTAATATTTAAAAGTATGTATATTAATTTTATTATGCTGCTTCTCTCACCTCAGTTATGTTCAGCATTCACAATGCTGTCAGAAATACACAAGACAAACAAATCAGATCCATGGCAGAGTATCGACACAGAAAGCTGTGCTCACTAGTAAGAACATGGGTACAAGATGTATTTTGCGAAAATTCACCTAGATGTTCCACAACGTTTTTGAAGCAATGTTCTATAGTCTGGTGTGTCATATGTGAATTTTATAAGTGTTATTATATTTTGGGAATGCTATTTACGATTATTCATGCTAGAATGAAATACAGACAAACATGTTAACTACATTGCAGTGCAATGCATATGCACGTGGTGCTTTTAATTTTGACACAGCTTTATCATGTCATAATTAAAAACATATCAACCAAATGATCAATTGTTTTTCACTACGGCACACAATTTTTCTGTCAGTTTAAAATGCAATATATACACATATTGTACTTTGATTCACGTCCATAGATTGCATGTCATAACTAAAAGCAAAGCAAACATATTTCACTTAGAAGCTGCTTCAAGTGGATTGCATTTTAATTCAAGACCATGCATTAATCATAGCAAACCTAAATGTCATTAAATAAGCAATTAGCCTCAAAAGGTGGGACATCAACAGTTGGAGTAAGAGGCATTACAATCACAATTGTGTTCATCCAGCACTAAAGATGGTCAAGGGGGAATTGACAGGGCATAGGATCTATCATCTCATTGGACAGGTAGATGTAAATGGCGATGTAAATAACAACTTCATTCTGTTCCTTTGCAATTGATTGTTGGAAAGAGTCAGTGTAATAGAAGCAGCAACAGGAGAATAATTTCCAGCTGCTACAGTAACATCCTTAGGATGCATTCAAGAACTAATATCCAGAAGAGCTGCAGCATACGATTATATAGATCATCAACCGGGGCATCTATACATATTCCCCAAAATATGTATTGTAAATACCTGCAGATGGGAATGACAATATAGGCTATTGGTAAAGTTACTATCAGAAGAAGTATGGAATAAAATGATATAAGGCAAGCATAACACATTATTTAGACAATTTGACATAAGAGTAAACTTTTTCAACAAGACTTAAAACTTCTCGCCACTTACGTTAATCATTCCACATTGAGGACATTTATGCTTGCCACCAAAACATGGAAATGTTTAGAAGTGTGGCTTCTCTTACCCCAACTGTTGACTTTTCCCCACCTTTTGATGCTGATTGGTTATTTGATTATATTCAGCGTTGCCATAATTAATGCGTGGTCTTCAATCAGAAATGCAATACACTTAGAGCAGCAGGTCAGGTCAGGTCAGGTTGGGGAGCATGCACTGGTAAGGTGCATTGCCGCACCACAGCACGACGAAACAGTTTGGGATCCTGGTTGCTAACCCCCGAGGTAGACACGCGGTCCAGTCCCGCCCTTTCAAAATGACCATCTATCTGTCACAGCCAGATGTTAAGTGGCTGTTCCTTGGCCTGGGCTAGCTGCTCGAAGTCCTCAACAATGAGGATCCTATGAAACTGGACCAACCCTGGGGAATCACATCACGTGGCTACAATGCCATAGCTGACGCTCCCTCAGAATGCAGGTAATGTGCCTCATTCAGGACTCCATGAGCAACTGATCGTTCAATACAAAATCAAACCAGTGGTACCCAAGGATTCTCAGAAGAGACACAATACTGAAGGAGTCCAGTCTTCGTCTCAGGTCACTAGATAGTATTCATGTCTCACAACCATATAGCAAAACAGGAATCACCAGGACTCTAAAGACTTGGACCTTCATCCTTTTACAAAGATATCGGGAGCACCACACACCCTTTTCCAGCGACCTCATGATCCCCCATGTTCTCTCAATCCATCTACTGACTTCATAGGAATAGTCACCAGAGACATGAATGACACTGCCAAGGTAAGTAAACCTCTTGATGAGGCCGACATTCTCTCTGCAAACAGACACACTACATATGGCTGTGCCCAAGAGGTCATTAAAGGCCTGGATCTTGGTTTTTATCCAGGACACCTGCAAGCCCAGGCACTAGGACTACTTGTTAAGTCTCTCGAGAGCCCCAGTCAGAGCCTCCATTGACTTCGCGAAGATCAGCAAAGTCAAGATCAGTGGATCTTTCGTCACTAACAGATGCCCCACAGCCGCTTGACCCCAAGACCTTGCCCAACACCCAGTCCATGTAAGCACCAAACAGAGTAGGAGCAAGAATACACCACTGATAAACCCCAGAATCAACTGGGAAAAACACAAAGGTTTTGCCTCCACTCTGCACAGCACTCATAGTTCCAGTGTACAGGGTGGCCATGATATACAGCAACTTCTGGGGGATTTGGCGAAGTCTCAGGAAGTCCCACAGGGCAGCTCAATCAACTGAGTCGAACACTTTACTAAAATCAAAAAAGGCTGCAAAGAAACTCTGCCGGTATTCATGTTTGTGCTCCAAGAGAACCCTCAGAGCCAGGATGCGGTCAGTGGTAGACTTCTTAGGCGTAAAACCAGCCGTAAAACAAGCCATTAAGCAAAATGCAATATGGTTGCTTTGCTTTTACTTATGACACATAATCAATGGACGAACTAAAATGCAATACTCCTTCGTATTTCATTTTAAACTGACTCAAAAATTGCATGCGATAGTGAAACGCAATCAATCATTGGTTGATATATTTTTAATTATGACACGATAGAGCTGTGCCAAAATTAAATGCACCAGGTGCAGATGCATTGCAATATAGTTAACATGCTACCATTAAATTGGCCTAATATGAGTGAGGGTATCCTCTTTATTGTGTCCAGTGCCACTGTAATAAGTTCTGACATTGGCCCTCTAATTGAAGTGATTTTGAAAATAAATTAATATTTTTTGAAGGGAACAGTATACAACAGAACTTTAACAAAAAAGGATGAGCTTATAATCTGTTTTTCAATTTTCTGCCAAGGACCTACAAATTCAGAGGTTCCAACTGTGCAGTACAAGATTTAAATGATGATGGAAGCACGATAATTTCTTACCATTTTTCCTCACAGTAGCACTACTGTACAGGTATACATGGAGGATCTTCTATAATTAGTTTCATTGTGAATGGTACACTGAAAAGCAGTTAAGTTAAATTCAAATATATTGTAATGAATGTAGCTTCTGGTAGGTGAGAGAACAATTTCCAATTATAATTTTAATAATCCTTATTTCACATTTTAAATTTGATTAATAATTGTGATGTATATTTTACAGTTAAGTTACTTATTGAAAGTAGCAGAGGCTGGAAATGCTTTAAAAAGAAAGGAAAAGAGCTATCAACAGCATTTAGGATGGTATCCTAAAGCCCATTCTTGTCAAAACTCATCTACTGTACAATTGCAAATCAACTAAATATACACATTTTTGGGAGAAGGGAGGAAAACATAACAGCAAGAAAAACTCACACAGACACAGAAGAAATATGCAAGCGCCACACAAACAGCATACAATCCAGGAGTTGCATCCAGTCACCACAAACCTCTGGGCCTCCCAACATCACAGATGTCTTGTTAAACTTCTGTAAAACGTGTTGGGGCAAACTAACAGAAATAAGTTTATAGACATTTGCTGGCTGGCCCAGCTGTGTGGCACATTGTGACGGCATTGTGTAAGTGACAACATGTACTTTCATCAGTTAATATCCAGATCTGAACACTCACCAAATTCTGCAGTACTTCTCCACATCATTAAGCAATAAAGATGACACTTTAGAAGACTGAACCAAAAAGGCTGAGCATCATTTTATGCATTTGCCAATACTTTTTAAAAATATCCACTTAACGACAAGTGGTGCACATTCCAGACCCAAAGCCACTATCATGCAAAATATCACCTTTTTAATTTAAACTAGTAACATTTCCTATAGGATCATAAAACATTTCGATCAAACTAATCCATTCAGCTGAAACACTGCTTATCAATTCATTTCCACCTCAAGTTATGTCAAAGTGACCACTTTACTTATGTTCACTGTCTTAGTAATGTGGCTCTCTAAAACTGTATTTTAAATCATTTTTCAATCATACTTCTCATTTTTAAAACAGTTAAATTAGCTAAAACTGCTTTATTGCAGACACAGCAGGTGGTGGTGCTGCTACAAACCACATTTTAACATTCATCCATCCATCCATTCATTTTCCAACCCGCTGAATCCGAACACAGGGTCACGGGGGTCTGCTGGAGCCAATACATTTTAACATTCATCACCTGGATAACTGCGCCCTCTTGAGGACATTTCAGAATTGTATCTCAAATGAAGGTTAATCAGCTGTGGCTGCTTGTTAACTCAATAGATAGATAGATAGATAGATAGATAGATGGATAGATAGATAGATAGATAGATAGATAGATAGATAGATAGATAGATAGATAGATAGATAGATACTTTATTAATATTCCCTTTTATTTTTATTAGAATATTAAAGCAATTTTGACAAGGCAATTTAGTCCAATAAGCCCACTCATCCTATTCTCCTAATTTTCCCCAAAAAAATTTAGTTGAGCTTTTAAGATTCATAAAGTCTTACTCTCATCTCGATTATTTGCTAACTATTCCACATATCTGTAATTATCTGCGTAAAGAAAAACTTTGAACATTTGTGCGAAATGTGACCTCAAGCTTGTGCCAGTGTCCCTTCGTTCTTATTGAAGAATTTATTTTAAAGTAGCTACAGGGATCTACTGTACTAATTCTCTTCATAATTTTAAACACTTTAATCATCTCACCTCTTAATATCTAAACTGAAACGGTTTAACACCTTCAGCCTCTATACATAGCTCACACAACTCAGTCCTGGAATAGATAGATAGATAGATAGATAGATAGATAGATAGATAGATAGATAGATAGATAGATAGATAGATAGATAGATAGATAGATAGATAGATAGATAGTCACGCACACATCATTACTTCTATTTATTATGTATTTTATTTTATGTTCATATATTTTATTTCTATTTATGTTTTATGTTAATTTGTTTTGTTTTTCTTTTATTCTATTATTGTAAAGCCACAGCATTACTATGTTGTTTTAAATGTGCTATATAAATAAATTGACATTGACATATGTGTTTTGGGGACAGTTAAAAGTAGGGATAATAGTAATTCCCCTCTGGACCAAGGGTTAGCGCTGTTGCCCAATGCCTTTTCTTCTTCTCCCTCGGCAGGATGGAAGACTGAGACCCGCTCCACCTCTGACGTCACTTCTGTCATTTGCCCTACTGGACCTGCCTCTTCCTGCATGGATCCCATATAAGCACCTAAAAATATATGGGGATCACCAAAGTGCCCCAACCCCTTCTGACCTTGTATTATTCTTACGATAGATAGATAGATAGATAGATAGATAGATAGATAGATAGATAGATAGATAGATAGATAGATAGATAGATAGATAGATAGATAGATAGACAGACTTACATTATTATCTTACAGGGAAATTTGTTTCCAACAGGAAAGTGCCAAACATAAGGCTTTGCCTGCTTAATTTCACGTTTCACCTCCTTCTGTACTTCTTTCGGTTCAGTTAATGTTTCAGGCTGAAATGCCCTATTTCATCTGTTATCATTTCTTTTAAGTCTGTGGCATCCATGGCTATTTGTTAGAATATATTTTGATTGATTTACGAGGGATTATGTCATCCTCATAGAATTTAATAAAACTGCTTACAGTATTCGTCAGTCTGTCAATGTCAGCACAGGAATCTTGAAACAGTCCAGTCAATGCATTCAAAACAGCCAAGTCTTCTTAGACTTTTATATGTTTTAATTTCTGGATTTTCTCTTTTAAAGACTGGTTTATAAATGGTAATAAGTTGCACACAGTTATGATCTGATGAACGCAGTGGGGTTGGCTGTCCGTTCATCAGTGCCTTTAATGTTCCCATGGTACTGATGAAGCACATCCTAGTTGCTCTTCCCTGGACATTTTCTAGTGCTGTAATGTCATGTTAATAATATGGAGACCAAAGGTGGACCCAGCACTCCAGATGAGGCCTCACTAGTGGATTATATAGCTTAAATATAACCTTCCTGGATTTGTCCACTAACAGAGCTGAACGGTGTTGTAAGAGTTGCTAACAACAGTTACTACAACAGCATCTCTATCAGCATCAGTAATATATAAAGAACTCTAAGCACTGGCTGGCGTTCCAACCAGTATAGCTCAAGGTTCCTTACCCGGCCAGGAGGCCAAGTCAGTAACTAGACAAGAAGGAAGGTGAAGTGTTTACTGAACCAACCAGGGGATTGGCAGAAGGTGTCAATACAGCAGCGGAGATGTTGGTGACCTGGAAGAGCACAGTTGAGGATTCTTACCTGGCTGGGAAGCCAGTATGAACTATTCGCTCCCCTTAGACACTAGCTGGCAGCACATTTGGGCTACGTTACCCATACAGACACCCACAGGGCAGGTTGGGAAATGTAGTCCAGTGGGGTTGGCCCTGTTGGATTCTGAGGGTGTCACCAGGGGTTGCTGCAGGTATTTGTGATCCCTATGTTGTGGGGCTGCTGCCTAACCTGGAAGGGCTTCCTAAGGACAATGCCCTGGTGCAGGAAGTACTTCTGGGTCTGGTTTAAGAGGAGCAGCTCTGCCTCAGTCAGGTCAGTTGGCAAGTTGGAGTTGGGAGAGGAGCTGGACAACACTCACCTAGGATGAGTGAAGGAGAGAGAAGAGGAAGATTTAAACTGCTGTGTTAACTTGTATCCACAAGAGAAAACCCTGTTAAAGGTAGTCTATTGAATAAAAGTACAGGTTTTTAACCGGGGACTGGGTCTGTGCAATACTGTCTGGGGTTTGGAGCTCAGTGGGGCCCTCTTATAATAGATACATAATAAATAGAGAAGTACAATTCTTATATGTAGGATTTCTAAAGATGAGTCCGATTATAAGGATAGGTTTCTTGGGAGGACAGAAAAAAATGAAAAACTTCAGATATGCTGGAGAAAAAAAACCAAAATCTGTTTAAGGCCAAAAGACCACCCAGCCCTCACTGGCCATTTTACCTAACATAAATATACTTAAGTTGTTCCTTAATGTATTTTAGGCTTCGTCTTAAAGGATTTGGTGCAGTGGGTCTCGTAGGAAGTTGATGTATCTGCTTTCATACAAACATCAGGACTTTGATCAGGCGGTGACGGCACAGAACACCACCTGATAAGAGCCAGAACAGAAAACAGAGAAAAGCAAAGATTGATAATGGTTGCAGATTCATTGAAGAGTATGATACTTCTATGCCTATCTCATTTATAAAGGTTAGAAATAAAATATAACTAAGAAAAAGCAAAATTAACAAAGTGGTGTTTTAGCCTCCTTAGCATTTGACGAGAGTGTCACTCGGGCTGTAAAAACAGTGCTAAAAGAGTGTTACATGGAAAATGGTGTAGACGTGTCTCGTTAGAGCGTTAGACCCAATTCCTCAGGCTGTGATAATGTTAACAGTGTTAGTTCCGAGTGTTACTTGGGCAATGGTGTGGACACATCTTCTTCTAGCCTCATAATGGCATCTCGTAAGAAATGTTTTTCAGCAGCTCAGGTGTTGCACACTCTTGAGAGCGATACAAGCAGTGATGTTGAGGAGCCTTTTATCAGCAGTGATGTTGAAGTGAATCTTTCTTCAGGAAGTGAAATCGAAAATGATTCTAATGAATCCAAAAGTGACACTCGCATCACTTGTACCTGTGCAGTGTGCCGTTCAAAAGCTGATCAGCCTGGAAAGAAAATCCACAAGGAATCACATTACTATTGACTCACTGTGACGTTGGATTGTGCACATTTTACAGTAGAAAGATGAGATTTAATGAAAGTGTAATTTTCAAGCCAAAATGCAATGTAATGCTTTTTACATGTTTTTTTTTTCAAGAAAAAATGTAACCTAAGAAGGTTAGGAGTTTTTTTTTAAATGATCTACAGTACCGTGTTTGTTTGGCATATGTCTATGGGTGAAGTACTCCAGATTTTTGGTGCATACCATCAAAAGGCCGCCTCACCACTTCTTTTATGCAGAAGTGTTTTTTTTGATTGACAGATGCTCTTCTACTAAGTATGGTTACGTTTCATACTCATTTTAGTAAGTGCTGATGGTAACATCCAAAGTTGTAAATGTTGATGATTATTACAAAGTAGGCAGCATTCAATGTTCATATTAGAAAATGGCTGAAATCACCCCCACGACTTTAATTACAGATGAGGCTGGAAAAGACTCTCAGTGTGATGTTGTAGTGGAGGAAACCCACACTGATGGTGGCAGAATGCAGCACACACACACACTGCAGTAGGAACAGGCCTTGTGCAGACATTAGTTGCAAAGAAGATCCCAAGCAGAGTTACATTAAATCATACAGTATGTATCAGGTCTGCACACTGTGGATGATGTGAGCATACACAATCCTAAACTGTTAGGAAAAAAGTCAAAGTCTCATTCCTAGCACATTTGTCTTTTCTTTGTTTTTTAAATATTTTGTAAATTTGGTATGGTTTTCCTTCTGTTTATATTTTATTTATTCTGTACATATTGTCTATTACTTTTTATTGTTGTACTTTGTTTAAGTATTTATTAGTTCAGTGTTTTATGTCCCATCTCTGTTGAGGCCAAGGGGACTAACACTGCAGCTGTGGGACCGTATGCACTACTATATACAGTTGGTCTGAGGAAACCCAGATGATGGGGTTGTTGCATTAGTTTCGACTTTTGTTGTTTGGCTCATCTTTGTGATAACCACTTGTGTGATTTTTTTTTTTTTTTTTGACTCTTGATAGTTTACGAACATTGGCTTTGTTATGATTTACAATTACTGGATCACGGACTGGCTTGGGTTGCACAGATTTGCCTTTTAGGCACTACTATTTTTGTTTTTGTTCTTTTTTTGAAAATTTAAAAAAATAAATTGTTTAAAATATAAAGAAACATCTCAGTCAATGCACAATGCCGAGAAGCTGGTCCATGCTTTTGTATCATCCCACTTGGTTTACTGCAACTCTCTGTTGGTTGGCCTCCCATATAAAGTATTCCCTTATAAGCCCTAAGCTTTCTTCTTTATATGGATTGCCTATTAAGCAGCAGATTTTTCTCCAAATATACAAGTGATTTGATTCTACTACACCCACATATCTTTGTGACTTCCTTATTTCATCCACATTTTCCATTTCTCTAGTATTCCCCCTGACAAAGCTGTCTATAATGGGTGATTGAGCCGTCAACATCAGCTCAAGCACCATCACTGGCTGCTTTAAAACAGAGCTGTAGGATGCATCTCTTTCATTGTGATTTTGCAGATCTTGAAAGTTTATTAATTGACTTTTTAAACACAAATTCGTATTTGAGTATGTTTTACATTTTACATATTAAAGTTTTGCAAGGTAGCAATCACAACAAAATAAGTAACACTGAACAAGTACTGATGTAGATGCACAGAAGGCAAGTGTTAAAGGACTGCCCAAAAATCACAGTGGGACAAGAGGCTGCATGTCCTTGCACCTTGCTGGGCTTGTGAAAAAAGACAGTATATTCAAAATAAATTGAGATTTTGTGATGCAAACAGAAGAAAATTCCACAATTTATAACACCACCACTGACTTAGGGCTTCCACAGAATTCTGATAGAACTGCAGTCTTTTATGAGAATCGTAGTCTTTTCATAGAATTTTACGAGAATTGTAGTCTTTTTGTTCTCGTATAATGTAAAATCCACAGACTGGACCCAAGAGAAGATAACTGCTTGGTTGTGGACTACCAGAATGGAGCAGAGCCATGAAGAGATGTTGGCAATGGAAAGAGCATGTGTAAAGCAAAGGTTAGGGGTGGATAGACAGCACTTACCTGTAAGACAGAAGCACTCGGAGGCATTTCATCGACTCTAAAATCCATCAACCTTGGCACAAGGTTCTTTTGGAGTCAAGCCTGGCATAAACCAGCTCACAGTGGTAGAGATCAAGAGCCAGCTGCTTCCTCTGCCCTTAAGTGAGTAGATGGGGACTCTTTGGCTATGTTATGAGACTCTGGTCTCCTGAGATTAATGTGTGCAACACAGGACTGAGAGATAGAAATGCAAGACAAAAATTCATAATTGACGACAGGCAGGAGTCATCACAAAGACCAAAACAGCAAACCAGAAAACAAAAGTCAGACAAAAAAATGAGTCAACAGTATAAATGGTGCATATGCACAAAAATGTTGCATACACCTGTTTCCACTCTCACTTCGAGATGTATAAAAACTAAACTTGGTGTAAAGCCACACACATTTTCATGGCAGCCTCACACTATGAGTATGCACTTTTCTGGTCAGTTTTGCAAACTGTGGCACCCAGTTGTCAAAGCAGAGCTACTGTTTCTGTGATCTTTCTTTTCTAGATTAACATCCATGAAGTGGGATTTATCAAATACAAGTTAATTGCATATCGTTTACAAATTTAAGGCACTTGATTGTGATCATTCCATAACAATATAATCATTGTGCACCACTGAGAGTATGTTAACCTGTTTATTGTATTTGTGGTATCACAGCTGCACGTGTGTCTAGAGTGCAGAGGATTACAGCTTACAGCAAAGGATACACCTTCCAGCTCTGGAAGATGTTTACAGCACACGCTGACTCATGAAAGCCACCAGTATCTGCATAGATTCCACTCCCCCCTGCCACAGTCTATTTGAACTTCTCCCATCCAGCAAACACCTCACAGCCTTTCCTGCACAGACCTCGAGGCTCAGAAACAGTTTCATCCAAAGAGCACTAAACGTACTAAGTCAGTCCAAGTGCTCCTGGTAGATCTGTTTGTAATTATAATTACAATTGCCTGACTGTAAACTTGCACTACAACTGTAATATTGCACAACGGAACCACTTTATGAACCATTTGCACTATCAGCACTATATGTACACACATATTGTACTTCTGCTTTCATATTTTATATATTTAATTTTTTTATCATATTATTTGTTATCATTTTATAGGAAAATAAGTTTATGGAGGAGCTGCACATGTAACCTCAGTGTAACATACAATGACAATAAAGGAATTCAATTCAATTGAAGAGAGCACGTATTTACAGATAATGATAACTGGCTTCTAAGTCGATTTAGATTTCCAGAGAGCAAACATTTGAACTCTTCTGTGCATATATTTCTGTTTTTGTCCATACGCCATGCTTTAGTGTATATTCTATGCACTGCCTTATACATGAGGATCCTTGTACTTGAGCTCACATGAATTACCTGGATTTCTGCATTAATCACTTCTAAAAATGTGGTCTGATCTTCAGCTACGTCAAAACAACAGACAAGCACAACCTATTTAAAATAATAACTTAATTAACTGTGCTGACTCCTGCCAATACTTAAAATGTTGTTTAAACATTCACAATCAAGGCAGGGACATGTACAGTACTTGACACTTAAGTTTCCTCTTTCTGCCCATGAAATCTGTGGCCTAAGTCAGCTCCCAAATACAAGTTTGAGGTGTTTAAGCCCAGGCTGCAGTTACTTCCAAGAAAATGCATGGAGCAAACACTGAGGAACATGGAGGGATGCACAAATAGCACAGTATTATTGAATCCTAATAATCATGCACAGGAAATATGTCCATTTTAATCCCAATGATGCCTTCTCTCCACTTGGAAACCTCTGGTGCCACCTGATGAATTTAAAGACTTCACATGGCTTTTGGGATGCTTCTGTGGTTTCACAGTAATTACTTAAAAGTGAACTTTAAATACTGCTGCCTCGCAGTTAGGAGACCCGGGTTCGCTTCCCGGGTCCTCCCTGCGTGGAGTTTGCATGTTCTCCCCATGTCTGCGTAGGTTTCCTCCCACAGTCCAAAGACATGCAGGTTAGGTGGATTGGCGATTCTAAATTGGCCCTAGTGTGTGCTTGGTGTGTGGGTGTGTTTGTGTGTGTCCTGCGGTGGGTTGGCACCCTGCCCAGGATTGTTTCCTGCCTTGTGCCCTGTGTTGGCTGGGATTGGCTCCAGCAGACCCCCGTGACCCTGTGTTCGGATTCAGCGGGTTAGAAAATGGATGGATGGATGGAACTTTAAATAAATACAGCACATCAATGCTCAGTAGCAAACTACCCACATGAACACTTAGAAGGGATCTTCAGGTACCAGTGTGAGCTCCTCTTTTGAAGTGCACATCGCTGTGTTCTATCTATCCAATGACCTTCTGAACATGAACAAGCAGCTCCTGGTCAGTTAAGCAAAATGTTACAAGTGACCCATATATGCTGATGAAAAAAGAAATGCAACACTAATTGATGGACTGAAATTGAATGCACACTACATCTAGATCTGTTTCATGATGAATATTGATTAAACTTATATTTAATTTTATTTTCAAAAATAAGATATTAATGAACATGAAATTATTGTCACTGTTGTTGTGTATTTTTCTTCACATGAATGTACTTCACCTCAACATTTCTGCAACACAACTATCTACAGTTAACTTGCAGGTTTTTAAAGATGATATATCTTTATTTGACATAACCTATTTTCTGTTATAAATAACTGACCATACTCATAAGTTATGAGTATAGGCCAAATAATATAGTTAAACAAATATCTAACACAAGTGTTACAGAGACATTAGACAAGTACGTTTGTTAATTTTCATTTTAACTACACAATTACTGTTATAAACCGTTAGATTTTATGCAAAGTACAGTAACAGGTATTTGTCTAGCTCTTGGCCAAAGAATGTTGATTTTTATTGTGTTTGTATTTGGTGCTTAACTGTTTTCTTTTAGATGTGGTTTTATCTCAAAGGGGTAACATTATAAAAGATTGATTAAAAAAAAGCAACTAACAAATATTAAAATGCATAGCAAGATAATGGTGCAAAATGAAGTTTGGATTAGTTGATCTTGGTACTGTTACACATGGCTTTTATTTTGGTCAGGAACACATTCATAATTTATTCTGGCAAGTGTCTGTATTTATTTATGTATCAGTTAACTGGTCAGTTCTGGGAGTACCAAAATAAACAATGATCTCCTTGCATAATCTGCTATCTGTTGTGAACACAGATACTGTTAAAGTATCATTTTGTAATATGATACCAAGGACCTTATTTAGTAGAAAAAGGGACATGCCCAGATTTCTCCAGAAAATGTGTGACAGAAACAGTTTTTACCATCGCACAGACTTCAGTAAGAAGCTGTAGCTTTCTGTCATACACCAACTGGTACTAGAGAACTTGATTCTGTGCCAGCAGAATACTACATTGTTAACTCATATATCTTCTGTTTGACTTGTAACAAATCAGCCTGCACTTGGGATCCAATGATGCTGAAGATTATGCAGTTCAGCTTCTTTTATTAGCTGGTTGCTACCTACCTTATATTTTTAATTTGATGCCAGTTTGTATTTTCTGATATTTTTTATTAATGTTTAATGCATTTTATTGCCTTTGTTTAGTAAAATGTCGATGTTTCCATAAAAGTAAGATGACCCCCCCACCCCCAAAAAAAGTATTGTCCTGCAAGATGAATGTACAATAAACTAAACAGATTACATATAGTTGCTACTTAACTGCACTATATAAACTAGTCAAGTTTAAGTCCTCAAACTACTGATTGAATTAGATCTGCTGGCATTTCTGACTGACTTGCTGATATTCAAAATAAAAACATACAAGTTGCATTAAATTATTAATTACCTGTGATGTGATAATTAATTAGAATTTTCACTGTGATTAGCAAAGATTATTGAGTTAACCTGGTGCTGTAGCATGGTCGAAGGTACTACTAACACAAAATCATACTGGAAATTCAACATTTATTAGTGCTGAGGGTCACACTACATTGAAGTAAACTTTAAGGCAAATATGTCACTCATTATAGCTTACCTGCTTCAAAATACTACTAAAAAAGGAGCAAAAAGTATACTATATTAAAAGTCTGATTTTATGTGCATTTATGTGAGTGATATAGTTTGACTTGGAATCTCATTTGATGTGGTTCTCTACCAAATATTAAACCTGAAAGAAGTGACAAGGTAAAAACATTGATGGAAACTTGCTGTATAGTAACAACCTGGATTGTGAGCAGGTTTACGGAGAGAAAATAAGCAATGAAATGAGAAAAATTGGTATGGAATGGTCCATACAGTACTTCCAAATAAATTACACTTTACTGATACCATAGAAAATCACTCAACAGAAGATATTACAATACTATACAACTAATTGTAATGTGCAATAATACAAAATTGTTCACATTAACTTATATACTCAAATTGATGCAGACTAAAATGAACCAAAAACTGAATCAAGGGAATAAATTGAATAATAATTAATTTAAAACAAAACACATTGGGTCAGCTGAAGTAAGCAAGCTGTATCGTCAAGCAGATTGGTGCAGAGGTGGCTTAATGCCTTGGAACATTTCAACCTTAACAGATTTATTGTGGTTTCAGTGCGTTAATTTACTTCCCTTCACCCTTCACTATGTGCTTTGGTAGGGCATTCAAGCTGCCAGCTATCTTCACTTATAAATTTCTTTGAGACTGTGACTGCACGTATTCACCACCAAGTACCTCTACCTTTATTTAAATAAATGATATCACAAAAAACACTCATACAAAAATTGCAAATCAATAGGCTTGGTCCCTTGACAAAAGTCTGTAAAAATCCTGGTTAAATTAAACAATTTCTATGGCAGTTTTTGAAGATACAGAGTCTAATACTGCTCTTTTTTTTCTTAACAAGACAGTTTCTCTCCAACTTTATTATGCACAAGTATAGATACAGTAATCGTGCATTTACAGTTTAAGCTGATAGAAATATAAATATGATGCAGCAGTGTCACATAGGACATTAGAGCAAATAATAAGAAAATTACGGCAAATAAGAAAATGTACATTCATATCTTTATTCTTAGCAGGCATACCATACACAGTAGATAAATATATCCTGTTCAGACATACACAGTTTAACAAAAAAACAAATCATGTATCTCTATAAAAACTCCAAGTAAATGAAAAAATGACAGGCCTGATAATATTAACTCATTTATTTTTATTATTGTCCATAACTGAAGGCAGTGGACCAGTGCTATGTGGCTTTTATTTTTTTCTTGCTGTCTTGTTTAGGTGGTATAATTTTCACATTAAAAGGAATGAAAAAATCTAAAACTGCCTTGGTTTCATTTAAATCTAAACAGTACTCTTGGGCAATATTTTCTACAGTCCAGGTTGCTGGAGACTTCTTATGATTGTTCAGGATCATCACAGCTTCAACAACAGTTAATTTTCCTTTCGGTATTGTTTTGATATTTAACATTTGTAAAGACTCATTTGGTAGACTGAATTTAGGGTGTCTGTGCTCCACTTCCATCAAAACAGGCAGATCTGGTTTCCTCTTCTAAACATGCAGATAAATGTACAAAATATATTTGCATGGGTAAGGCAACAGTTCTTACACTTTCTACAAGGTTAAAACATTAAGTAAGCAGATATGCATTACACAGTGGTGGAAACAAAATATTGTACAATGACTTAAGTACTATACAAAACATACATCCGTCCATCCATCTATGGCCAAACTTAATCTAGTTCAGGGCGACATACATAATATTAAAATATCTTCGTCCAACAGCCTATTGTACCCTTTAGCTACTGGGGGACTTCCCACTGCTCTGAATGACTGACTTGTGTTTAAAAAGGAGGGTCACTTAGATACAGCTGTTAATAATTCTTGTACAATCCATCATGCTGCCACTGATAACATACAGCCTTCTAATTTATTCATTTATTTAACACATACATAAAAAACACATTACTAAAGTCTGTTTTCAAAATAGAAAAACAAAAATAAAAACAAGCAGAGACTGTAACAAGTTAAAAATGTATTACTTGGCAAAAATCATAGAGAATTAAAAGACACTATTATGCATTCTGATTACAAGAACAATAACGAATCTCGCAAATAAATTGGAATAGTTTGTCACAGTTCCACCTGATCTAATATATAAAGCTGACCATGCATTTGTGTGTTTATCTGCCTCGCTTTAGTGGGGCTGTTAGTCTTTCCCACTCTCTTTCTCTTTTTAGTGCCCTTCTATAGAATATATAATGTGTATAGGCTTCTACATACCTACTCACTGCAGGGCTTGTGTTCTGTATGGTGTTCTTTTTTATTTAATGTTATTTTGATTTGTATCTGTAAGGGTGTGCGGTACTCTGAGCTTGTAAAGATATAAAATAAATATAAATAATTCTATAAGCAACTGATATCTTAAAATTTAAGTTTTGATTGGCTTCTTAAATTGCATGTAACACAAAAAAGGTAAATCTGACCCAAAGTTTAAGCAGCTTTGTTAATTCAATAGTGTTCTTCTGTCATTATTAGGATAAAAATCAGTATTCTTTATACACTTGAAAAATAAACTCAGCCCTTCGACAAAATATCTTCTGTAATTGGCCAATGAGAAGTATCATTGGTTGCATGAAATAAGCTTTATACCTATAAAATAAAAACTATATGGCAACTTGAAACATATGTAGTTTGTGCAATCTCCTTTATGTTGTTATAAAAGTATGAGATCTGACCCTATGAAATGCAGGTTTTTAAAAAAACGCACATTCACAAATAAAAACAAAAAAACTCTGTGAGGGAAGTAAACCTGCAAAAAGAAACTTACAAGGATGATTATTATAAATTTACAAAGACCATACAACCCCAAACTGAACATGCATTTGGAAACTCACTTTGTACAAAGGTCAGTATTAACAAATGATCAATGTATTTCAACCAACTTCTGCAGATGAATAGATGGATGGATGGATGGATGGCACTTTACAAAAAAAAAAAAGTCTGTCATTCCACTCTTTTCCCCTATATAAAAATCTGTGAAAAAGTCTCAACAATAATATATGCCAGTGTAACCAATATAATCTTTTAACTTAGAAATATGCAAAGTAAGGAGTTTGCACATCCTTCCCATGTTTGTGTGATGTTTTCTATGGATACTCCGACATTCCTCCCAGATCCCCAAAGATGAGTTAAGGTTAACTGGTTATTCCAAACAAGTCCTATGTGAATGTAAATGTGAGTGTGTGTATAAAAATGTTCCCTTTGATGGACTGGAACCATAACAAGACTAGTTACTACCCAACTTACCTTAATTGGGTAATACTAGTTTGAGTATGCTGCAGTAGTTCTGTTTTGTGTGGTGTTGTAAATTTGTACTGGAACTTCCTGTGAAGTGCAACGCTTTATTTCTGTCAAATAATAATGTCTGGGGATTGTGGGAGTAAAATTTGTGCATTCTTTGCATGTCTCTATGGGTTCTTCTCCAACATCCTCAAAACATGCAGGTTCAGGTTAAACAGCAAATCTAACTTGGCACCAGTGTAGCTGTCATGCCATGAATGTGCCCTGGGATGGCAAAACCCACACCATCTGGCTGGGACAGGCTCAATCAGCATGCATTCCTGAAATGGATTTGACGGTTTTGAGGATGTATGTTTGCCTGTCTGCATAAAACTAATTGTTTTAGGCATGGTTTAATTCACAGCACTTCCTTTATTGATGACAAAAATCAGTGGAAGACATACAAGGACTGAACAAGCAAAGTGTGCAGGAGAAGAAACCATCGCATGAAACAAACCAAGAAGAATCAAACTTCTAATTATACTTTTCGTAGATACATATTTTATCTATTTCTTCCTGCATAGCATCTGTAGTATATTTGTTTGACCAGACATACCTCTAAAGAAGGATCTTTTGTCTCAACATATATTGTCTTCAATAATTTTAATAGATGGTCATTTTTCTTATGGATGTCATCATGGATTATAGATTCTATGATGAAAAAAGAAAATGTAAAAAAAAAAAAAGTTGTCTTTAAAAATACAAAGTTCACTAATATCTATTTTAATGACGCCAAACCTCTGTATTTCATGCCTTTCAGTTTGACACAATATGGTGGCATTACGTTTTTACTCTCCGTTACAGTGCCATTTCCTGTCCACTAACTTCCTGTACCAACTCTACCCAGCCATTATATTGAGGAGAGCGGCCCTAACACTATCCAAACACTACACTTAAATGAACTAATCTTCAGCAATGTACAAAACAAACTATCAGTAATCATTTTAAAATATCAGAGCTATACTGATTGATAGATAGATAAACTTAATTTGTCCCCAATTATCCATAAATACAATGCCAAAATATCTGCAAAAATAGAGATGAACAAAAAATGTTTCTCTGCACAGTGATCCTTTGAGACCCAGTATAAAGCAAACACAGAATGACAGCTCCAAGACAGTCTCACGTAGCAGTTTTTTTTTTTTAAGATTTTTAGGATGGATAGATAGATAGATAGATAGATAGATAGATAGATAGATAGATAGATAGATACACAAGGGGACAAAGGCATCCTACAGAAAATAAAAAGTTGTGTGTATGTATAGTACAAGGCAGAGAGAGTGGCTTAGTTGATAAAGCCTGGACTTCACAAGGTTGCACAATAAATCATCACGGCTGACTCTGCCTAAACAAATCACTTATCACATCCAACTGTTCAATATGTGCAGACTGTCACAACTCTAAGTGCTTTGAAAGGAGACTCACTATAAAAAATGGTACATAATAACAATAAAAACTTTAAAAATGTCATAATTGCAATGATAAACTGTCAGACTTGGTCATCATTTCAAACTGTGATCATGGTTTAAATGTCTTTCTACATTAGAATGTAGCTTGAGTATCCTACAGCTTGGACTGAACAGCACTTTGGTTTTGGACTGAATGTGTGAAATATTCCAACACACTGTATAACACGGGATGGCCGCTTTCTGAAACAGGTGACAACTATGATATGTATGTCTTGATTTCATCAACGCTAATTTACTGCATTATTAAACGTTTTAAAAAGTATCACTAACTTCAACGAAAAGACTATGGAGCTGGACAGTTTAACATCTGTGGCAGAGCGACGGGCGCTAAGCAGGCTCCTATCAATTATGGAGACTCCACTGCATCCACTAAACAGTGTCATCTCCAGACAGAGGAGCAGCTTCAGCGACAGACTGCTGTCACGGTCCTGCTCCACTGACAGACTGAGAAGATCGTTCCTCCCTCAAACTATGCGACTCTTCAATTCCACCCGGGGGGGGGGGGGGGGGGGATGTTAAACGTTAACATAAAAAGTTGTCTGTTTTTTACCTGCATTATTATCAATCTTTAATTTAATATTGTTTTTTTTGTATCAGTATGCTGCTGCTGGAGAATATGAATTTCCCCTTGGGATTAATAAAGTATCTATCTATCTATTTAAATGTATGTTTGCACAATTTCGAAATGTTTTTGAAGCTGTATTTTTTTAACTATTACATATTTATACATTTCAGGTTATACAGCTACTGGAAAAACTTTTCGCCATGCACGAGTTTGTGCACTTCAAAAATATGCCAGTTTTATTACTAGCACTTTAAACACACTATTAATCTTTTATTAACAAAGGTCTGAAAAATTGCAATTAAAAAAACTCTCAACATTTTAAATTACCAAAACCAAAGAATGCAACACTAATACATTTCTACTGAAACAAAAGTTTACGTTGATACGTTAACTAAAATTTAAAAAAAAATTTCCAGTCCCTTCTGTGATTTATGCTAAACAACTGTAATATGTTTGAATACAAAATAATATTTCCACGATTTTACTCATAGTAGGCAGCTAAACGCTCGGAGGAAAACTTACAGACACTTATATAGAAATGTGCAAATGCGTTAAACCACTCAAGTGCTAATTCTGTGTAATTTCCTCGCACAACAGCAGAACGTGAGGCAGCTGTGCAAGGACTTCACGTGTTTTTCAATGACACCGCGGAGCTTTGCCTCACCTTCGCTGCTTTGCTCAAATTGGTGTTTATCTGAAGGATAACGCGGGGCTGCTGACGGCTTTGGTTTACTGATTTCTTTGACAACACGATTTTCCAAATTAAAATTCCTAAGCGCTCGTGTAAAACGCGACCCCATCTTTTACCCACGGGGTCGTGATAATACGGCACACAAGCAGCTGCCGCCGGTACGACAAACAAGATAGGACAAACTTAACGGCTCCGCAACGGCAAGCTTGAAGTGACAAACTATGCGAGAAAATGCGAAAGGAGGTGACGTTGATGAGGGCGCGTAAAGGAACGAGCGGACGTTTTCTTCTTTTCAAATGATGTGGAGATTACACGTTTGGTTAGCTATTGCTGCATTTGTTGAAATTCATAAGCAACCTTGTCGGTGTTTGCTGCGTTTTGTAAGTCTTCCCTGCTGTTGGCTCTGAAGCTGCTCATTTGAATGATGGAATGTTAGGTTGTACTGTAGGTTTTATCCGTAGCCCACTTCTGACACCAATGTAGCACTGTGCTGCTATGATGCTCGCTGGTGCCGATGGACTCCTGCTGTTTTTCATTGATCTTTCAGCTAGCTCACTGTCCTATGAAGGTCCACTACTTGTTAGTGCACTAGATCAAATTCGTAAGTGACTTTGGCAGGATTGCCATTTTAATAGGCTCCCCTGTAGCTGCTCAAGTGCATGATGTAATGTTGCCCCATTCTGTTGGTGACACATCCCTAGGCAGATACAACTTGTCAACACCACTATAGTATGTAGAAAAAAGACCATGGTGCGTTGGTCTTTTTGAATTGTATGTTAATGATTGATATTAAGTGCAGATGATACTGAACCAGGTTGATCAGCAAAAAATGCTAGCAAAATCTCTACAGAAACACTTGCAGAAAATTATGTTTTGGGTGGATATAGGCTAAATTAATTTCAATGTAAATGAATAAAATGTTTAGCACATAGACAATAAACGTAATGGATAGACCTACATGTTGATTGTCTGCTCTTGGGAGTCAAAGAGGACAAATCACTGTTCAGTACTGGATAGTGTACCTGAAAAACGTTAAAAGAATTTTGGGTTACATAAAGTCAAAGATCTTTATACAGTTTTATGTATTTGTGTGGCTGCATTTGGAAATGTGTGCTGCATTCAATTGCATATTACAGAAACAGAGCTGTACTGGACAAAACTACAAAGACTATTTCTAGGACTATGGTATATGATGAAGAAGCAAGGAGATATATGTTTTCAGTAGACAGACTATTCATTTCTGAGACAGTTTCTATGCTTGAGCATTGTTTGGACAACAGTTAATTGTATTGTCCTACTTGATCCTACCTTTTGATGAATAGTATTTGTTCCTACTGTTTACGCTTTAATGGCACTTGTGAGAAAAGTATTCCAATGAAATTGTGAAATATAGCAATAAAGCTGAATTTGATCATGACAGACGTTTTAAAAATTATGAAATGAAAAAGACTGAAACCAGTTGTTGCCTTAGATTGAGTACTTTAACACAGTATACAAATGGAGGTTAGTTATGTCTAATTATTGCCAGATTTTACCTAACATTGCTGTATGCAAATACCTGCAGATAAATTAATACAGCCACATCGACAAGGCATGAATCCTAAGTTGAAATCTAAGCTGACATACATTCTGTGAATTGTTAGGCTCTACTCCATTTGGTTGACCATTTTCTTTCCACTGTTGAAAAATATGTGTGATGTTGCCTAGTGCTGTTAACTTTCCCCACTTGTATGCCTTAGGCCAGGGGTGGGCAAATTCATTCCTGGAGGGCCGCAGTGGCTGCGGGTTTTTGTTCCAACCCAGTTGCTTAATTAGAAAACAATCCTTGCCAATAATTACATTTCACAGCTTGTTGGTGCTTTTACTCTGCTATGTCAAGTCATTCTCATATCCTAGATTTTTTTTTCCATTCTAAGGATATCATCCAAATACTTTGAAGTGTAAAACGGATGGGTAATTCTCAATCCTTCACTTTTTTCTTTTCTCTTTCCTTCCAAGTATTTAATTAAACCAAATAGTGCACAATAAATACACACAGGTGTAAAGGGTAACAAGCAAAATGGATAACTGCTGGTTTCTTTTGTCATTTGCATCTTATTGCTACTAAGGAGCAATTAAAAACCAAGAATGCAGCTGTTTAAGACTTAAATAAGCAATTAGAGTTCAAAATCTTAACGAGGGAGATAACTAAAATGAAGCAGAAGTGTTTCTAGAGCAATAAGGGCTTCTTATTAAGCAATTGGGTTGGAAAAAAAACCTGCAGCCACTGCGGCCCTCCAGGAATGAATTTGCCCACCCCTGCCTTAGGCAATGAGCTGACTTTTGACCAGGTATGAATTTCTGCCTGCTCCCCTCTTCTAATAATTCATAAATAAAATGAAAAGGGAAATTGAATAAAAAATGTAATGCAATTTCAAACAGAAAGAACAGCAATAGTAAAACTGCCAATGCAAATGAATGTTTGCCTTTCTGACTTGGATTTGTGGATGATCTACTTCTTGTTATTATCTGTTTCGAAAACATTCAAATTATTCTCGTCTCAGGTAGGAATATCCTTTGTTAGATAAATGGATGTGTTTGCAAATTTTGAGGTAAATGTTTTGAAGTGGTCTCAGTAGTAACAATAATTGCAAAAATTGTTTCATATGGTGGACCAGTTGTCATTGCTCCATGGACCCGTGTATAATTCAAGGCTCAGTAACTCTGTGTGGACTTTATATGTTCTGCCTGTGTTCATGTGGATTTCTCCATGGGCCTTAGCTTCTCTTCACATCTCAAAAATGTGCAATTTGGGTTAATTGCCTCTATCACCCAGTGAAACTGTGTACACGATTATAGACACTTGTTCCAACCATGAGTAGTTTCTGCCTTAGAAAACAGATAGGTGGATTGAATAAAAGAACACACATTTCTACAAGCTAATAAAACTATACTTCTTAAACATTTTATATTAATTATTCCGTGCAAGTAACTCCATCTATCCATCCACTTATCTAATTCATGCAGCTCCTCCTAGTGGACCTTCAGGCCTGCTGTGAGATTCTGTATAATCACCTTACATTGTTCTAGATGCCTTACTTTATTGCTACACCAACAACTTACCGTCTTAATATATCTCAAAATATTGCCAAAGAGAGCATGGAGGCAGTTTGATTAGTGCTGCTGTTTTCTGCCTGTGTCTTCTAGCCTCCCTCCCACATCTCAAAGATGTGCAAGTCAGGGTGGCTGGTGATTTTAAATGGTCCATAAATGAGTGAGTGTGGACGTGTAAATGAGTGCGCTTTATGATAGGATTAGTGCCCCATTTAGTGTTCATTTTTGCTTTGAGTACAATGTTACCAGTTTAGGCACTGACTTTTGCAAACTTTCAACTGAATTAAAATGATAAAAAAGTGACTACCTATTGAAGAAAGTCCATATCCTGTCCTTCATTGTATAGCCATTACAAATTTTTGAAAAATAGTTTAAAACTGATTAAAATGCCGAAGCTCCAGTTCTAACAGGCATTATTAACCTTAACTAAACACCCCTTACTTTGGCCCAATAACTTACACTTTCTATCTTTTCTAGAATCATCTGTAATTGGTACCTGTTTACAAAATGAAACATTCAATTCAAAATATTAATTTAAAGGTCCTTCCCTCTAACAATCTGTGAAACAGGATATATTTTCTGAAGCTGACTTTCTCACTGTCCCACCCTCTGATGACATTAGTTTATCTTTAATCACTCTCTAGACTGCTCTGGTAGTTTAACTTACACTTATACTGTAATGTACCACTTACTTTGATGTGTTCTTACCCTTGGCCTACAGCAGACTGACTTCTAATGTTTTAAGTATGCACTGCCATTTTTTTAAAATGAGTACGGTATATAAAGAATTTTTTTAGCAAAGCACACCAGAGCAGGCTTTCTCATTATTCCCTACACTAGCACAAAGGATATCAAAATTGGGAGTTATTTTGGAAGATGGAGAGATATGTTCAGGTCAGAGCAATGCAGTGCAAACATTTTTAAAATGCATTACATATTTTCTTTTTTCTAAAGGAACAGGAGTGTGTACATGTATACATAAATTATACATTTAAACAAAATAAAAGCCAAGTACAAATATTTATTATTCCTTTGTGATGCTCCAAGGGGTTAAGGCTCCACAGGTGTGAAGAAATTTTGGGATGCCAAGCCAGTCATCCCTGTTTACTTCTTAAAACTGAACAAAAACACTACACAGTGACATCAAAATAAGAGACAGCTGTAATTAGCACTGGCTATCAAAGGGTTAACTTTATGTCCTCTTTGTATTGGGATCTCTCCATCTCTCAGCTCCCCTGGTTTATATCAGATGCCTCCATCCGCACAGTTGTGCCTTTATTCTCTGTGGGCCAGGAAGGGCGGCTGCTAAAGGAGAAAGGGAAGACGAGACTGTTAGCCGCCATGCCCCCTCCCAGTCTGCGATGGTATCATATGCCCAAAAACAGCCCACAGGATGACCATCTGATGCACATGCACGACGCTTTTTTCCAACAATACTTCTTGGAAAATTATTTTTGATTAAGTAGGCTTGACGTTAGATGAAAAAAAATACTGTACACACATTCAAATTGTTTACACAGGTCATTGTACAGATGTTCATTTGCATATGATTCTGGAAATGGTTAATTACTTAAGATAAAAATAAGAAATGCTTTATTGTAATTTATATTAATTATATTTTGTGGCATGTTCTTATCTGTAAAAAACTTTGGGTATTTAAAATTGTTTCAAGCTTTTACAGTACCATTTAAAAAGAGCTACAGCAGCAAAATTCATACTATGCAGACTACATTAGCCTTACATCTTCTAATGGTTGAATAACCTTGAATAAAGTGATAAGCTATTGAAAATAAATAAAAGTAACATTTGCATATAATATTGGATAGTGCTGGTAAAAGTCCTCTGAAACAGCAATTACTGAATCTCTTATCTCATCTTCAGAAAAACACTTTCCTGGTAAGGGTCGTGGCGACTGTAAATTCAACTGGTTCTTACATTAATGTAAAACATTAAAGTAAAAATTGATTTTCTAAATTTAGAATTTTTGGTAACTTATCTTTGAATTCGATATGAATATTTTTTCATATTTGTGGAATGGAAATAACTTATTTATCTAAAAAATCTATTTAAGAAATATACTCATCTCTCACAATAAATACAATAACATTCACCGAAAAGCCAAATAATTTTAAACCTAATCAAAGATATTAAAAAAAAAATTAAGACACTTTCAGGCATTTTATATACACTTACATTACATATACAGTATTAGCTGTGGAGGTTTTTGCTATTGACTGAATAATAGTAATTGTGTACTTCTTCTTTCAGTGGCTTCCATTAGGGCTCGCCACAGCAGATCATCTTTTTCTATATTATTATTATTAAAAATGTGTTGTTTGTGTAAAGATACTGTACAGTGCTGAGTTCAGTACAGAATCCTACTTACATTGTCTTCCATTCCTACAATTTACTGATTTGTTCCAAAAGCAGCTGAGCAGGTTGGGATGACTAGGGTGTTGTTGAAATAATTTTTTTGCTTTGCAACTCTTAATAAATGTCTGATATAGCCAACAGACAAAGTCAGCAGATTGTTGCAAGATAATCCCAAATTTGTAAAGATTATCAGACTGGATGCAGTTTCATCTTAAAAACAAAAAAGTTCCATTGCCCTCTCCTTACACCACTTAAATGCCCTCTTCAAAAAAAAATAAACTGGCCAAACAAATGCCTTAGTTAAAGTGATCAGCTGGAAGAAAGTAGTAAAAAAGGATATGCATTTAAGAGAACACTGGAGATCTGGGCTGGGTGAATATACTGTACTCATAAAATCATTTGTTGAAAGATTCTTATAACACAGGTAAATGTATATTAAATAGCACTTTAGTTCATCAAGAATATGCAAGGCTTCACCTGAGTTTATGCTTATCACACTTTGTACAGACACAAATTACAAACTTTGCAATATGGCACTACTTGAATGAAAACAGTAAACAGACCAGCAAACATGGAGGTGGATGCAAAAAAAGAAAAAGAAAATCATCAGTTACGATAAAGGAAATTAAATCTTTAAAACTGAAGGAAATTACCCTGTAAACTAAGAGCAGCAGCATATCATTTATCTCATTATAGGTTTCACTGCACTAGCCCAACATGTTGCCCCAAAGTCTGTTATTACATGAGACAAAACATCTGTATATCTGCTAAAAACAGTTAATGTGTTCTCTTTGTTTTTCATGCTTTCAGAAGTGATTTACATTAGAAAGATGGAAAATATTTAAAAAGATAACACAATTTCTTTTACTAAAATTACTGTTAAAATAATAATCTAAAAGCAGTTTTCTTCTTGTTCCTCAAGTAAAGGTAATGAGAATGAACAGCAGTCCAGCTTGACAATGACAATACTTGTAAATATTGAAATTATGTATTTCATTCATCAATAAACTGATGTGTACCTCTGTGTATTGCTAAAGTGTGCGACAGTACAAGCTCAACGTGTACAAAACAGTGAAAAATGAAAAAAAAAAATACAATGGTGCATGTTTTTAAACTGAAAAAAGAAATGCTTTTCTGGCTTACAGTCATGTAAAATTTCACTTTGCATTTCAGTACAAAACAGACAAATTGTATATACAATTCAATTTTCTTTCTATCAAAATTCTTTTATAAGAATATAATTTTGTTTGGTATAGAAAACATCTTTTTCAGTATATTTCTTAAATATCAACACATTTTTCATTCTTTTTCATACAATATTACAAAGTTAAACATGACCTTTCATCCTGATTTAAGATATGTAGCCATTTAGTTAACAGGAATCTGCAATATCTTCCAACTTTAACATTGTTTACGTGAACAGGAGGAATACAAGCATAACAAAATAAAGCTATCAAGAAGAAGAATTGCATAGAAGCATCGCTGAGCATGTAGACTTTGAGTTTTCTGAAATCTCGTCACCATTAACGTCAATAACATAAAAAAGGTGGCAATGTTTAAAATTAGGAAGAGGCGAATGTAGGATGCTGAAATTGAAGGGTCTGTGCTTTTTGCTGTGGCAATCATCTGGATGTCCTTATTCCTATATTTTTTCACAATTCCAACTCTTCTATCTTTGGCGTGTGGAAAGCCAGCATAATCCAAGAAGTCTCTAAAATTTGCTTCTCCTTCTTCTTGGTTTTCCTCATATATCCTTTTAGCAGCTTTCTGCCTTGCCTTATTCTCAGTAGCCTCCATTTGACTAAAGATGTCAGGTAGGCTATCCACCAGCCTATCTGTGATACTCCCTTTCCTAAGGTTTTTTGCCTTGATTTGCTTTTTGGAAAGAGAAAACATCTTCTCAATGACTTCTTCAGACTTCTTCTTGTCTGACAATTGCAAAAGACGTTCTGCAGTCTTTCTAAAATTGTCTGTGTTTAAAACACGGGCTAAAATCTGCTTCTCCAGCTGCTGAAAAACAGGCTTGGCATGCTGAAGATTTTGTTCAACCAGGCGCACATAGTTGCTGATTTCTGCAGACTGGGATTCTTTGACTCCTGCACTCTTCTCAAAAACAATCTTTTTGCGATCTGCGAGAACCATAGCAAATAGAGGTTTGCTAGTGAACTCTCCTGTAAGAAGGTACACAGTGTATGTGTGTTCTCCAATGGCTAAAAAAATATCTATTCGTTCTGTATTCCCACGAATACTAAAGCTCTCAACGTCTATATCTGGTCCAAAGAAAATATATGCTGTCCTGGTTATGGGGTTCCTCAGAGGCATGGTTACATTCACAAAATTAGATCCTTCGTATGGATAGCCTTGTGGGTAACTTTTGTACCCCAGATCACCTTTATCACTGTATCCATTGTCATCCATCCAGAACATTTTATACAAGTGATCATTATTCTTAATGAAAGCTCCATGTACCCCATCAATGAGAGTTTCTTCAAATGGAAGGTCTGTATTGTGAAAGAAGGAACTCATTGACAGAACTGGGCTATCTTCTTCTAAGTGAATGTGATCCACCAACAGTAATAATTGAGGGTTCAAAAGGAGCAGGTTTCTCTGGAAACTTTTTATCCTTAGATTAGGATTATATGCACCCGTTCCTTCTCCACGAATAAATACCATCCCATCCCTTTCTAAAGCAGCTAAAACTCTACCCTGTGAATTTCCTGCTATGCCGTGTTTATATTTGAGCCACTTGGAATTACAGGCCTCAGTAATTTGGCCTTCCCATGGCCCAAAACAGGTCTCAGAGACTGCTGGAGAAAACATTAGCACATTGTTGAGGAAGGTATATTTGGGTCCATATAGTGCTTCTGTGATGAATGGCACCCCATTGGGTGCAAATGTAAAAGAATTCTGATCAGGGTGTTCATGGCCAGCATTAAAATTGCGCCAACCTTTGACCCATTCCTTATATTTATTTTTATGCACAATGTCATATATTGCACGACCACCTAATTTTCCAGATTTGAATGACAAAAATGTATTGTTAGTGTTGGCTGGCAGTGCACTACCATAGGTCACAACACCCCAATCATCAAAATAATGTAATTTTGATATTCCAAAATTAGGTGGGGGCACTGGTGTTAAGCTTGCATCATACCTGCAAAAACATAAAAACATTTATAAAGGTTCAATATCAAAAAATGATGAACTTAATAATATCCTTATTTAACCTACATTTATACTACAAACTTCATTCTTGCAAGTTATTACTTTTTGAATATCCAAAACAGAATAGTTTTTTCATGCTGTATAAATATTAAGAGCCTACCTAAGGTTAGTATTTGATTCTAACAGGGAGTGCTTGGAGCTGCACAACACTGGAGCAGCCTTAACCTGGGAAATAAAATCTCTCCTCTCTCCCACACATACATTCAATACACACACATACACAAACTATCTGTAATTTCTTGTTAACATCCCCCCTCCCCCATACAATAGTTTGAGTGTCGCTAACAAATAAATATCAATTTACCTTTACCCAATAAAAATTAACAATGTAAGACCAAAATAAATGTTGGTACTTTGGTGATATGCCAAGAAATAAATCTGAGAACCTCTGCATTACGCTGAATGTCACTATGCAGGAAAAAAAAAAAAAAAACTTACCTTAAACTGAAATGAAAAATTCTTACTGGCCACTAGATGGCACACAACAGCCAAATTCTACCCAGGGTTATTTTACTTTGACTAAGATATCCATATTGCGGGACTTGTCATCAACACTTTATCAAGCATATGTGCCAGCTATTAAATTTAACTATGTTCATATTATTATTTGTATTGCACTTCCTATTGCTTTTTCTATTTTTAACCAATTATACCAGGCACTGTATGTAATCTTTACACACCAGGTAACATTACCGATACAGTAATTGTAAATTTTAAATTAATATTCCATTAATCATGATACAGTATGCTAAGATGTTGCAGAGTACAGCTTTGCTCTAAATATTTGACTCGTAACAGATTAGTTTTGCAGGGTAGAACTTAAGAAGAAATTGTATGTCACTGTAATTTATAAAATGCTAAAATTGTTCGTTTGGCTACAGGATAAAAATTAAGTAGGTCTTGGCATGACTGGAAGCTAGAAGAAACAATTCAGTCTATATCACAGGAATAGTTAAACATAAGTAACAAGACTGCACTGACCAGAGGAATTCTGTATGAAGTGTGCACCACCGCTGGCCCTTTCCTGCTTGTCCTGGCCCCTCTAGCACTCTGCTCTTACGGATTATCTGTGCCAGCCAGTTTCCACTGCCATTGCGCATTACATAGTTGTCCAGAAAAACCAGCTGACTCTCAGGACCATAGAACCAGTTGTAGTTAGAGTCTGCAATGGCAACACTTCTTTGAAAACCTGTTAATATGAAATATATAATAAATAAATCAGATGCAAATATACATTCATCTATCTATGTTGTCTATGCTGTCTCATAGCTTCAGAAACCTGTTTTTTATTCCAGGCCTGGTACCTGTCTGTGTACACTTAAGACTATTTTCTTTGCGACCACATAATTTTCCAAAAAATGTGCATTTCTCATTAATCAGCACCCCATACTTGCCTGGTATAATTAAGGGTCGAGTATCTAAATCTGAAGTATTAATGCCGCTACAGGGGTGGTTGCTGTCTTGTATTCAGTGCTGCCTGTACTTGCACAGGTTTTCTGTGACCCTTTAATGGAAATACTAATTTGTGCCAATTGTGAAAAAGGATGAATTTAGTTATAGGGTAATCTGCCAAAGGTCTTGGTTTTCAGTCAGAAGGAGGTTGATTTAGATGAAGGGGAGAAGGAGAAAAAGGCCCATAAAAGTCAAAGAAAGAGAAATCCAGCAAGGTAACTATGCTAGTACTTTATGATGGAATGTAAAACTAAACACCAAATGAATTTAAGCTGCCAGTATACGGTCTTATAAAACCTGCCAACTGTACCACACACTGACATATACATACTTCTAAATCAGTCCACTATACTGTACACCGGACTCTGTTATCCAGAACAAATTCTTGCACTCTTAACTTTATATATCTCAGTTAGCTGGTGTTAATTTGTGTTAGTAACAGTTTACCAACAGTTAGTTTGGGCTTTTATATTGATTGTAACGATTTCAATTGCCACTCAGAATTTACTCAAAAGAAAATGGTATTGCTTCTCAGGTGACAGAAAGGAAAATATTTTACAGTTTTTTCAGGTGTCTTTTCATATGTTAGCGATTATTAAATGATTTGGAATATCTATCATTTCATTGTAGTCATTCCTGATTTATATTTTCCACAGACTGCTTTTGCTATGAACACAGTGTGCCAGTTTTGGCAAAGAAGAGCAAACATTTGTGTTCCATATGAATCCTGTTAAGAGCATCCAGGGTTTTGGACAGAAAGACAGAAATAATGACTTTTAAGGATACTTTGCACCTACAGGTATACAATATTCATATCCCCATTATTCTTATACAGTTTGTGCAGGAGAGTTTATGCTGCTGCAACAAAATATGATGTCACTATCACAAAAGGATAGGTTCATACTAATATTATGGAATTTGTAGGGTGAGCAGCTATCATTAATACATCAGTAGAGCAGCTGTTTTGGCAATTTGAGCTTAAGAAAATCACTGTTTTTTCTCTGTTTCCTCTTTTTATAGGCATTCTTTTCTCATTACTCTGCAACCCATATTAAGATAATTAGCTTAAAAAATGAAGAAATTAATTATTCCAATTATTTTCATAAGAATAACTAACATACTGTATATGCCTTGCAAAAGATTACCTCACACACACTCTTTTTCAATACCTCAAGTACAATCTGAAATGTAGTCTTATGCTGACTAATGTAAAACTGTGTCAACGCTTTATAAATTAAATATAATGCTAATAAAGGAAGATGATTGTTTTAGCCAACACAGCTCATTAGTCGGGAAGGTATCTTGACAGTTTCAGGCGCTTGTGTCTGGGGTTCATATTTTAAGTTCTGTATACTTCACATGACTAGGGAGGTGCTCATTTGATAATCTTGCTTCCCTAATTTACAAATATGTTATCTTTAACCTACTCTAGACTTTGAAACAAAGGCAGAGGTTTAAGTGTATTTGCCATTCTATTATCAAAATCCATGCAATTCTGTTTAAATTATACAGAGTCCTACATCGTAAGATTACAGAGCACTTCATAGAAAGAAAAAAAAAGTCTTTTTAGATAAGATAATTTAAAAACAGTCCTTAAAGACTTTAAAGCTGTCTGAAAGATTAAAATCGATATGATTTCTTTAATTTTACACAAATTTTATAGGAGAATTCTACAGCTTTGAGCCACATACATAAAATGCCACTATAAACGTTTCCAACTTTGATTTTGGGATAACCAGCGCAAGTTAATATTGAGGGTGTACAAACAGATACATAATAAAAAAATGGACAAAAAATGAACAAGACTGGTATGTGCTTTAAATGCCAAAAGAACTATTTTTGAGATCAATATCATACTTCACAAGAAAAAGATACAGTTCTGATAACACTGGAACCATGTGAGGTAGGTAAGTATGTAAATAGCAAAACAGTAATAGTAGTAACTGAAGTTGCTTGAAAATGTTAATTTGGACCTTCTAAATGGACTTTTTCACATTGATATAAATGTACATTACTCCGAATTCCTATTTTGGTAATACAGTCTTATAAACAAGTGATCACGGATTCTACATCTGTTTTATAAGTAACATATAGCTGCACTTCCTCTGATGCATAAAAATTAATAACATGACCAAAGCTCTTAATCAATACACTAAAAAAACAAACAAATTTAAAAAAAAATCAAGAAACAAAAATGAAAACCTATGGGATATCTGACATTATTATTTCAAAGTGAGAACTGAAAATTCCCAATAACATTCAGTATATCCTACTGCTGAGATATGAACCAAAGCATTCAAGAGCACCCACCATGCACTCTGAAGACAGTGTCCTCTGCTCAACTCCAGAAAATAATTAACCATATCAAATACCAGCTGATGTTCAGTATAAAATCCAGAATATCTGCTTTGAGGAATCTAGCACTGTAAAGCCTCAATTATCCATTAAGGGACCAAGGCTGTGACGGATAAGAGAAAAGACGGATAACAGAACAGCTACTTTAAAAATGATATACAGTAGCTTAGTTTAGTGAATAGTCATTTATTTACAAAACAAAATTATATTAACAATATATAATATACAGTAGTATTAACAAAATTAATCAATTCATATAATATTTTTAACAACCAGTGTAATAAGCAAACCCAACTCAGAGTTACTTGAGTTTTACTTGGAGTCTTCGTTCCGTAACAAATGGTGCCCTGTGTTATACTCCATTATCTGGGTGATGGAGCACACCTCCAAAACAGTAAAAGAAAGCTTTCTCTATCAATTTATCTCCTGCCACTTATGTTCTGTCTTTCTCTATACCACAAATACTCCTGTTTATTGTCTCCTGTCTCCGTATTCAAAACTTCCTTTGCCTGCACCTTCCTGTCTGTCTCTTCCAGAACAGAAGCCCTTCACCCAGTCCATTCACTTACAGCATTCATTCCACTCTTTCTGCTCCCCAACAGCACAACACAAGCTGCCTGCACGTCACAATATATTAACAAAACATTTTATAACAGAATTTAAAAAGAAAATTACAATGCAGGAGAACATTAACATTAATACAGTATAAAATTACCATCAGTGGTTTCCATTTTCAACACATTTTTCAATTTTGTTGGCATCACACTTTATATTGTTTACTGTTGTTCTTTCTGCTCCATAAATTGAAGCAATACTTGAAGTACTTTCATCGTTTCGTAAACGGTTTAATAATTTCAATTTTTTGTGACAATTCCAACACCACACGCATATGTTTATCATCCATAACAATTGTAAGGGAAGGCTGGCAGTTTATCCCAGCCGGGACGCCCCATTAACGAAAGGATGGGGGAAGGCAGATTATCAAGGACACTGCCTTCTCCAGGACGATAGATGGCAGCTTCCCTGGACTGCAGTGGTGCCCCGGATGCCCGCAGGGCTCTATAGGACTTGGAGTTTGGCAACACAGCCCTGCTGGGTACCGTGGGTGCTTCCAGGAGACACTGCAGGGAGACTGGGGATTCCCCACTGTTTACATAGCCCAGAAGTACTTCAAAGTCACAGGGACGGAAGTACTCCAAGGCTGAAGAAGTTAGAAGTTCTCCATCTGACCCGTGGACAGAAGCACTTCCAGGTCAAGATCTATAAAAAGGACTACTGGAGACCCAGCAAGCGAGCCGGAGTTGGAAGGAGTAGGACAGAGCTTGCTGGGAGGTGTGGAGGAAAGAGTATTGGGTAGATTTATTGTTTATTTACTTGTTTATGGTGGCTGTAGTGCTTAAAAGGCCCTTTGAAAAAGGAAAAACAGGGCGACAGCGACCCTTGGCGTTCACAAAATGTATAATAGATTAACTGCAACAAAAGAGAAAAGCTATGAAAAGCAATTAAAACTGAAGGTACATAATTGACACTGTGATTTCAAAATGTAGCATAATATCCGGTATTGGTGAAAAACACTACGCACTAGCAGAAGGGAGAGTTGTTCCAAAATGCACACAAAGCAGTAGGTAGGTAGGCGCTGGTGTGTGCAATGTTTTTTTTTCCTGACAGTTAACAGAGACTGACGGTTAATCAAGGTTTTACTTTATTTACTATTTTAACAAGATCTGGTTCCATGCAGTGCCATTTTTCAAAGCCAAATGAGTATATCTATCATGAGTATGATTCAAGTCTGCCTGAATTTGCAAGAACACTGACTAATCTCAAACAAAAGATAAAAATGAAACTTGAAAAAGGTCAATAATTAGCTCCCACTTTAAGATTAAGATTAGGTTTCTTTGAGACTGAGTCAAGACTGCCTGGTTGAGACCATTATGAAATGAAAATAGCATTACAGTGTCTATGTAAAATTTTGCATGTAGTTGTTTCATATAAAAGAAAATAGATACCTACTGTTCTGCCCCACATCTTGATAGTTGAGACTGTCATTTGTTGAACTGTGCTCCCCCTTCATCTTGTCATTTATTAACACACCAGTCAGTCACGTCCCACACTCACAGTGGTGCTATAAAAGTTTATGAAACTCACGTAAAGCACGTAGGTTCCAAAATAAACATTTGAATACAATACACCCCATGTGTCTCACATAGGCACCCCTTTATCTTTTGTTTCGGTCACATTCAAAACGTATCTTTAGGGTATATAAACCCCTGGGTCTGGTTAGTTTTGGTACGCAGCAATATGAACCTTTGTCTACATGCTGCTCTTTGTCTTGATCCAACCATGGAAATCACTCGCCTTGTGTCTTTTAAAGCTTTATTGTTTTATGTATACATTCTGCTATGTATTGCTTTGTAAATCAATCTTTATTGTCTTTGATTGTACACCTGTATATACCTCTATGTTTCTTTTGTATATATTTCAGTTTACAACGAGGTACGTCCAGTAAAAGCCTCGCTCACCCCTTGTCGTTGTTTTATGTGGATGTGCCAAGTTGTTTAAGCTCTCTGCGGCCACGTTGGATGGACAACATGGAGTGAGGCAGAAAACCTACGTTTATTTAACCCCAAACACTGAACCACAACAGCTGTAGCTTTACATTACTATTTTCTTAAGGAAAGTGTAATTTGAGTCTCTGGGAACTGATCTACAGTAACTTTGCTTCAGTTTATAGATTTTTATTTTCTGTTTTACCTGAAAATTGTTCTGAAAAAAAGATAAATACTAATATAGACAAGTCATGTCACAGAAATTTCTAAATAGCTCCCTTCAAGTTTCTCTTCCAAAACTAAATTTCATGAATACAAAATAATGCTGAGATGACTGATCTATTCATATACTATATACTAGGATCACATCCTCTCTTTATCGAAATAAAGAAAACAGGATGCTGACCTACTTTCACAGTTCTGTTTTTTTTTATTCTGTCATCTAGTTTCAATTATTCCAAAAATAAAAGTTGTGAAAAAAGCATGTTTGACTGTCTGGCAGATTCTTTAAATGAGCCCAGTGGAAGCATAGATTAATAGATGCAAGTAATGAGCATCACTGGAGTTTCCTCGGAATCTAAAAAAAAACAACAACTCTGTTAACACTAGAATTACCAGAGCCTACGAAAAAACTCGTAAATCCGTCCCACCTTAAATCGCGTCTTAGATCCGTTTGCACCTCTCCGCCAGAGTCCTTTGTCATCTAAATGTGCTGATAAACAAAAGCTACTAGCAGCCAGCTATTCCATCCCCCCACCGACTTAGAACGAATTTCTCCCAACCCAAGCCTTGCCTTGATTTGATTATGTGGGATTGAAGTGGAGTTTTAGAGTGGAAATAATATAGTGTTATTTGGAATACACGCATTTCATGTGTGTTCTGTTCCGTTCAGTAGTCTGTGCAAACACATTTTTAAAACAGAAACGTTTTTCATATTCTAATAGTAAATGACAAAATGTAGGCATAAACTATATAACGTATGAAGCCTGATGTCCATATATCAAAGAAACACTTTCACAAAAGGTACAAATAAGAGAACACGTGCGCTGTTATTCAAAAATATAACTGCACAAAAAAAAAAGCCGCATTACCATGCCACATTGACACTCTTACTGCAACTGCCGCGGTGGCGTAATGGTATCAGCTTCTAACTGGGAATCAGAGGGTGGCGAGTTCGATCCCGCACGGCTCCACTTCGAGAAGTGAACTGCTGTTATTCTTACAATTTTAGAATAACAACATAAATTTGATTTCAGTCTGTAACAGCCGGTGTAACTTATGATACTGGTAAAGGTTAGCTTTTTTTTTTTTTTTTAATTCACTTTTCATTCTCGCAGTCGCATTCAGAATCAATCCATACAACCCCATCTGACATAAAGACGCGCTATAGGTCTGCAGTGTACCACGATGCATACTACCGCCCAAAAAAAAAGGGTTCTGACACACAAACGCTGGCGAAGCAGCCTTCTTCGTATCTCACCGTCACTTGAAATCAGCAGTTCTTAGCATTGCACCACGCAAGCTGTTGTATCAACCACTAACTGTAACTTGCTTTCTTTATTCTTCGGTTATAGTCTTGAATAAAAGTACACTTTTATTTATGTGAAAACAGCTGTGTCAGATGGGGTTGTATGGATTGATAAGCAGCTAAGAACTGCTGATTTCAAGTGACGGTGAGATACGATGAAGGCTGCTTCGCCAGCGTTTGTGTGTCAGAACCCTTTTTTTTTGGGCGGTAGTATGCATCGTGGTACACTGCAGACCTATAGCGCGTCTTTATGTCAGATGGGGTTGTATGGATTGATTCTGAATGCGACTGCGAGAATGAAAAGTGAATTAAAAAAAAAAAAAAAAAAAAGCTAACCTTTACCAGTATCATAAGTTACACCGGCTGTTACAGACTGAAATCAAATTTATGTTGTTATTCTAAAATTGTAAGAATAAGAGCAGTTCACTTCTCGAAGTGGAGCCGTGCGGGATCGAACTCGCCACCCTCTGATTCCCAGTCAGAAGCTGATACCATTACGCCACCATGGCGGTTGCAGTAAGAGTGTCAATGTGGCATGGTAATGCGGCTTTTTTTTTTGTGCAGTTATATTTTTGAATAACAGCGCACGTGTTCTCTTATTTGTACCTTTTGTGAAAGTGTTTCTTTGATATATGGACTTCAGGCTTCATACGTTATATAGTTTATGCCTACATTTTGTCATTTACTATTAGAATATGAAAAACGTTTCTGTTTTAAAAATGTGTTTGCACAGACTACTGAACGGAACAGAACACACATGAAATGCGTGTATTCCAAATAACACTATATTATTTCCACTCTAAAACTCCACTTCAATCCCACATAATCAAATCAAGGCAAGGCTTGAGCTAGGAGAAATTCGTTCTAAGTCGGTGGGGGGATGGAATAGCTGGCTGCTAGTAGCTTTTGTTTATCAGCACATTTAGATGACAAAGGACTCTGGCGGAGAGGTGCAAACGGATCTAAGACGCGATTTAAGGTGGGACGGATTTACGAGTTTTTTCGTAGGCTTTGGTAATTCTAGTGTTAATGCTGTGATATGCTAGAAGACAGCAGTTCTCACCAGAACAACATCATACCATTCAACAATCCATTTTAACACCTTGAGTACAATTCAGGAGCCAAGCTTGGATAAAGTATATGTCTACTGCAGCCATCAATCCACTGTCAGACTCCCAAATCCAGTTCACAGTTGGTGTGCATGGGCAACAATACCCATGCTAATATGATAAGTAAAAGAAACAACTGGAAAAACTAAACCTGCAAACAGGTGTTAATAAATAAGTACAAAGAACACCTGGAAAAGCTGAATAAAAATCACAATGATGATAATGAAAATCTTAAAAACAAAGTTAAAAACACTAAAGTATCCCCACTTAACATATAAAAATGTTTGCGGCCACCTGGACACCCAGGACTAAACTTGAGAACCACTGACTAAAGTATGCTTTTCTTGCAGAATTCCCATATTACAAGGCAATCATTATCCTTTCATTTGATCTTAAAACTGCTTTGTTAAAGCACACTAAATTCAAAACATGTGCAGATCATTACTTAGATGCACTCCATTGTAGAATTAATGTCTATACACCACCTACGAGGGATGGTCAAAAAGTTTCTGCACTTCAATATTTTTGTTGGAGACGGTGAAGGTGGTAGTAGTAGTAATTAAGCATTAAAAAGTTGGTACGACGCTGGGAAAATTGCATCGCAAACAAAGGTGACTATGTAGAAAAGTGATGTAATTTGTTTTTGAAATTCTTAATAAATAGAATTAACAAAAAAGTGCAGAAACTTTTTGAACATTCCTCGTAGTTTGCTTTCTTTCTGACTACATTACTTGTGATGTTGTCAGTGTGTAAATGTACAATGAAGATGCTACTGGATTTTGGCTTCTTCACGCAACATTACTAGCATATATGCAGTGATGTTAAATGGTTTCTGGTATTACAGAGTTATGGACTGATTAAGTTTTAGAAAAAAATAATCCAATGATGCATTTTGAAATGATGCTTTGGCTGAAGAGGAAATACTTCTTGTGAATAGAATTTCGTTTATAAAAGCTTAATATTTAGTCAGGAGTCCAGAAATACTATGAAAGGGAGAAAAAGAGAGAGAGATTTGTACTCCAGTCTTAGGTTACTCTTTTCTTTAAAAAGCTACCTGACAATGCAATGCACGTTACTTTTAATGCATTACATCTAACGCTGGTCTTGGTCTGAAGAAACTATTTAGACATGCAACTCAGGTGCAATCTCATAAGATGGCATGCATGTGAGGGACAAATTTGTGTGGACTAGACCTTGGTAATGGAAACTAACTCTTAGGACACTGAACATTATTTCAGTGGTGTGATATTGCAAAGTATTGGCTCGATATAATGTAGAACAGTAACAGAGGTGCTGCTCTGCTGATGACTCATGAAAGTCTGCTGTATTGTTTCAATTGTTTTTGTTTGTTGTTTATTTTAGTAGTATTAGAATGGATTCATCACAGGAGATGAGATTAGATATTCATATGCTGCACTGTTAGTTATAAAATGACATATTGATTTGAGTGATATTAACAAAGAAATACCTAAAGAGTTACTGAATTCTGAGAAGCGGAAGCAACAGCAATGGTGGAGACACCTGCGATCCCAACACAGAAGAGGTAAGCAGGGTGTACAAGAAGTTTCAGGTATGGAAAACAACGCCCCCACTCCATACTACTTTATTTGCCAACGTGTGGTCTTTGTGAAGTAGAAATCAACAAGCTCACTGTTAATGCATGTTGTATGCAAGAACATGGAGATGCCTGTGTATTTCACAGAGATGTGGTTATCTGAGAATGTATCAAACAAAGTCCTCTAATTGAATGGCTTTCAGGGATTGGTTTATTCAGATCCGATAATATCTGGTAAATCTACTGGAGGAGGGCTGTGCTTTTATATTAATCAGCTAAAGTGATTACTTATGTGGGTGAAATGTAAAACATGCTCAGAAGATATTGAACTGCTGTGTGTCTCTCTGCACCCACATTATCTTGCAAGCGATTTCAGACGAACCTATGTGGTGGCGGTGTATATGAGCCTTGGGCAGCTAACAAAGCTTTTGTGTCACAGATAATTTATCAGTGCAAAAGCAAATTGAGAAACCAGAAAAGAATGTCCCTGATGCTCACAAATTCATCTTCAACTATACGTGTCATATTGACAGCCTACTGACTTTTTCACTCCGTACCTGGTTTGGGGGACTGTCTATGACTAATAAAAATAGAACATGAAAATAACCCATTCTGATCTCTGTGGACTATTACAACTAGGGCTTTAAGAAATGTATAACAAAAAAGCATGAAAAAAGCAGATAAAATTGTAAAAGAACAGACACATTGTTTAAGTAACTGTTTCCAAATTTTACCTTCTGGGAGAAGATATTTGCTGCCAAAATTTAAAACAAACAGAAGTAGAAATAGTTTTATGCCAAAGGTAATGAAACGTTTAAATAAGTCAAATTCAACTTTAACAGAACATTCAACTTTATAGAACTTTTTTATGCATGAAACTATGTCGTTAATTTGTATTTAATTGCATGCCTTGTATGTAGTAAGTAATGTGCTCTTATATGTTGCTGACTAGATCAAAGTAAATTTCTACTTGTGGATAATAAAGATACACTAACTGTCATATCATCTGTGGAAAGAGGTTTAATTTGAATAGCTAGGGCTTCTTGCCTCTTAACTGCTTTGAAAGTACTTCAAGGTACTAGCTCTTTGTTTTAACATCTCTTGGTTTTAGTCTGGTGTGAAATGATAGGTTTTAGCAGGTTTTAGCATTGTTGTACACCGTTCATTCTACTTATGGATAGTACTGTTCTAATTTTTTTTTAATCATTCTGATGTTCTGATGATAACATCACCTTGGCGCTATTTTGGATTGTTGTTTGAAGTGGGCACCACTACTTTGTGCTATTTTTAGACTGCCAAAGCATGCCTTGTACCAATGTATTTTCCCAGTCACATGATTAAATATAACTGTGGCTCCTGCTGTCAGCCTGTAGTCCCTATTTAAAATGGTGTCACACATATCCAAACATCTCCTCTTTGGACTGAACAACTCTCCATAACAAACTATTTTTTCTCTCTCTTTCCAGTATTAAAGGTAGCCAAAAATCACTTCCAAGAAGATATTTGTGAGGGGACCCCAACTTTTGCATTATAGGCTTTGATACTCATTTTGATACTCATCTTTATGATATGTCATATGACCCTTTCCCATGTCCCTTGACTTACATTTTGCCTATCCTTCATGGTGCTTTCATCTCCTGGTCCTTCCTTTTCACGAACGCTTATGACACTCTCTCACTACAGAGTGTCCATAACATGAGAAAATGTGAACATGAGATTGACAAAAGGAATGGTGCAGAATTTACAGTTTTGCAGCTGTTGAACCAACAGTGCTGAAGAATTAACTAAATCTTTGTAAGATGCTGTGAATTTACCAGTTTACTTTTCCATACTAAACAAAAAAAAAATAGCTCACTGGTAAATTCATATGAATTAAATTCTTTTGCACATACACCAGGCGTGGATCACTGATCAGAGAAACAGGCATATGCTGTTAGCCCAGGAAGTCCTGAGAACTTCCCAGGTCAAGGTGGACACTACTGCTGGAGATAGAGAAGCTTGAGTCACCTTGCTCAGTAAACTTTGGAAGGAACAATGTAAAACATGGATTTTAGGAGCCCCAGGCCCCTCCTGGACCCAGTGACCATCAGAGGTGACTGTGTGCAGAGGGTGCAGACCTATAAATACCTGGGAGTGCAGCTGGATGATAAATTGGACTGGACTGCCAATACTGATTCTCTGTGCAAGAGAGGACAGAGTCGGCTATACTTCCTTAGAAGACTGGCGTCCTTCAACATCTGCAATAAGATGCTGCAGATGTTCTATCAGATGGTTGTGGCGAGTGCCCTCTTCTACGCCATGGTGTGCTGGGGAGGCAGCATTAAGAAGAAGGACGCCTCACGCCTGGACAAACTGGTGAGGAAAGCAGGCTCTATTGTAAGCATGGAGCTGGACAGTTTGACATCCGTGGCAGACTGACGGGTGCTCAGCAGGCTCCTATCAATTATGGAGAATCCACTGCATCCACTAAACAGTGTCATCTCCAGACAGAGGAGCAGCTTCAGCGACAGACTGCTGTCACTGTCCTGCTCCACTGACAGACTGAGGAGATCGTTCGTCCCCCAAACTATGCGACTCTTCAATTCCATTCAAATGTTAACATTATTCAAAGTTATTTTCTATTTTTACCTGCATTTTTATTACTCTTTAATTTAAAATTGTTTTTTGTATCAGTATGCTGCTGCTTTAGTATGTGAATTTCCCCTTGGGATTAATAAAGTATCTATCTATCTATCTATCTATCTATCTATCTATCTATCTATCTATCTATCTATCTATCTATCTATCTATCTATCTATCTATCTATCTATCTATCTATCTATCTATCTATCAGTGAATGAACACATGTACACTCATTTAAATATTTACATTTAGAAATTAATTCACCTAATATGCATGCCCTCAGAATGTAAAGGGAAACCATAGCACTAGCAGAAAACCCACTTAGACAAGAAGAGAATGAAGAGATTCCACACAAATGGTTACTGGGCCAGGAACCAAACCTACATTACTGGGATTTACCATTACTGTAATGAGTTTTCCAATTTATATTTTATACACAGGAATTGCTTACATGAATGCACTTGCTAGAAAAGAGTTTCATATGTCATAGTTTGCCATACAGTATGTTTGTTAGAACCAGATTACATTTTCTGCACCATTATTCATTATTTTTGTCTTTATTTTTCTGCACCACAACCAAAATAATGATTCTGAGAGGCAAAGGAAGAATCTCTTACAACATATTATTATAAGAGGTCTAAATGTGAATAAGATTTGACATCAAAAGTAAATTTACACAGTGACAGAATGTTCTGTAAAATATATTGCAATTTAACGCTGAATAGTGAATTATAATTAAAAAAATGTTTTAATTAACACATCCCAAAATGGGTAAGCAATTCCCACAACAAAATAAAAACTAAGCAATAGGTAAACCAACTGGTATAGATAGTATTACTCTATAAAAAATAGTTACCTGGAAGGATTGTCCTATACATGAAGGCAAAGTGCTTCTTAATCCATACATGATCAAAGTGACTAATGTCAAAGTGTCTCTTGACAAGAAACATGTACTGAAATAGGGATCTTGTTGTATATGTGCCATATGCCACCCCTTCATACAAGGATCCATCTGCAATTTCACGAAGGAGTACAAGCGACTTCTCCATTATTGACAAAACTTGCTTTGTCCATAAATAGGCTTCTTGAAGATAACCTGGTATAAAAGAGACATCACAACCAAATTAATTAGTGCAACACTTAAAACAGAATTTTGATGGACATAGTCAAATGCAGTAAGAATATGTAATCAAATTTAATGATTTTAATACTTTTTTGCTTGGCTTTTCTCTACATTCATAATGGCTAACACGGTACAACAACCTAGTACTATGGTTTGACTGTCAAATTTAATTGTTTAACATAGTTTTTTCTCAATAAAGTAACAGAGCATAATCGTTTAATTTGCTATGCATGTTACAGGGAAAATTAATGATACTTTAAACACTTCATATATCAGTTTTAATGTAGAATTTGAACTTATGGTAAGCAATATATGGCAAGTGTCAGACTTTGGTTATGGCTCATTTTTTCTTCATTTACCCCAGTCCCTCCTCTCTTTTGCTCTGTCTTTGTCTCTGGATAGCAAAGGCAAGGTAAAAAAAATTGTCCTGAAAAGCATTTTAGGACAACCCTCACCTTGAAATGGAGTACATGAATAAAGAGTTGTTTATTGCTGGGAATTTAACAGGATGTTCTTTTGGATGATGATAATATTTGATGATATATGGTATAGTCACATGAATAGAGACTAAATAAAAACTAAAATCTAAGTAATGATGTTGGAAAATATAAATCTCTAGGAGTTTTAAGGACAAAAGACTGCCCAGCCCATCTGAGCACTGTACATTATTTAAATATGATTCAAAATTATCTAGGTAACATGAAACATCCTACAGGATTCAATGCTACCGGTATCATCAAAGGCAAAGGATATTTGTAATTGGAAAAAATATATATATAAATATTAAGGATTGTCTAATACTTGTATCCAGGAACACAGTCATAAACATTGCTGATTATTTGCTGGTTCGCGGATTTCTGAGGACAATGGGTCTTTTAATTTCTGGTACATGCTTCCTCAGTTGGTTTGCCCAGTTGATTTCATACAAGGGACGCTATTGGCAGATGGCTGAGAAGAAACCCAACTTACTTTCTCTATCTCTCTCTTGCGCTGACTTTCTCTGATCCTGACGTAGGGGGTGTGAGCAGGGGGGCTGTTCGCACACCTAGACGATACGGACGCTCGTCTAAAAATGCTGAAAGATTATCTTCACGTTGCTACCTTCTGTGTGCAGCTGCTTCCTGAAGCGACATGCTGCACGGTGCTTCGCATACTTAAAAGCTCAAAGGGCACGTATTGATTTTTGACTTTGTTTTTCTCTGTCTCTCTCTCTCTCTCCCTGCTCCTGACGGAGGGGGTGTGAGCTGCCGCCTTCAACAGCTTTGTACCGGCGGTGCTTCGCATACTTAAAAGGCAAACAGCCCTATTGATTTGTTTGCTTTCCTCTCTGTTTCCTTTGAAGAGGAAGATATGTTTGCATTCTTTTAATTGTGAGACAGAACTGTCATCTCTGTCTTGTCATGGAGCACAGTTTAAACTTTTGAAAAAGAGACAAATGTTTGTTTGCAGTGTTTGAATAACGTTCCTGTCTCTCTACAACCTCCTGTGTTTCTGCGCAAATCTGTGACCCAAGCATGATAATATAAAAATAACCATATAAACATATGGTTTCTACTTCACGGATTTTCTTATTTCGCAGGTGGCTCTGGAACGCAACCCCCGTGATGGAGGAGGGATTACTGTAGCCATGATTATCAAGATAAAACTGAAAGCATCTGTTAATTACTACAATATAAAGGTAAAATTTGTGGTATGATTCTTAATTGCAAAAAAACCCAATAACGATTTAGTTCTGAAACCATACGGAGATCTAGATTTTTTGCTTGACCTGCAAGGCTAGATGATTAAGTTTTTTCCCTAAAGTCCTAATTTTTTAACACAGTCAATAAGTGAAGTTTCTTTTCTTTCCCTCATTTAGTTTAAGGAACTACCTGCTCATCCATTCTGTAATGATAGTAAGACCATTAATCCTGGGGTCATGAGCCTTGTGGTTATCTGCCATTACAGGTACGTAGAGCTGTCATCTGCATAGCTATGGAATGTTAATTTATATTTAAAAATAATCTCACCTAATAGGTGCATGTATAGTGAGAATAAAACAGGACCAAGAATTGATCCCTAAAGCATATCATACACAAAATCATACATTTTTTGATATTCAGTCAGAATTTTCTTGTTGTTATGCATGACTAAAGCACTACCTGAAAACCCAACATGATGTCTAAGGAGGTTCATCAGAATGCTGTGATCTATGTTTCTTGCATTTACCTGTAAGTCATTAACTATGTTGACTAAAACAGTTGCTCTGTCATTACTATGTCTAAACCTGAGAGATACTTTTTAAGAATGGATATTTTATTAAATATTCAAATAATCATTAAGCTTTTAGAAAACCACTTTTTCTAGCATTTTTTGTTTAAAAAGGTAGGTTAGAGAGAAGTCTAAAATGATCCAAAACCAAACAGTTAAGGTTATTTATCTTTAGCAGAAGTCCAAATACTTCTATTTTTATAGACTCTGTTGTGCAATTAACTATGTCTAGTACACTTTCAATTAAGCAGTCCAGAGAATTTTTTGAAAAGGCCTGTAGAAACTTAATCAAGAATGCAGGGTTGATTGTTTGAGTTGAGTAATTATTCTATAAAATTCAGTATTTTGAAAGAAAGGAGGTTCAATTAACTCTGTTCTTGAGGTCTGTATTATATTAGATCCTAAACAATTTCCTTTTCTGTAAAAGGCTTCATAGTTTTCCACCAAAGCTTTGATCCTTCACTTTAGAGGTGGTGCTGGATTTATTAGGTACTCAGAAAATAGTACTTTTGGCTTCTTACATTGTTAGCAACAATTGTAGAGAAATAAGATTCCCTTTAAGATTTGCCTGCTATGTTTCATGTAATTATATGAGTTCTAACAATTTCATAGTGTACTATTTAGATGTTTTTTTCATTTATGCTCTGTTTTCTGGTACTTTCTTTTGTATTTATAGACAGCTTGAGTTTTCTAAATATTGTAGATTTTTTTTTCTGGGGCTTAGTATTAAAATTGCCTACAGGGCTATTTACATTGCCTGCTTTATTAAAAAGCAGTTAATTCTGACTAAATTCAAATTCAACAGCTTTGTGCAAGTGAGAAACAAGAGGATGTATCCCCTTCTTGTACTATTCTGAATCCAACATTTGCAGTCACTTCAATACTTCTTCAATATTTTTGTCATCACTCACAGTACCTTTTTCTAAAGGTGGATCACTGAGGATTCCAAAAAGGGTGGGACAGTTGAATAATATTAAGTGTGTTTCAGAAACATAGCTCACAATTACAACACTGCACAAATACAGTATTTTCAACAGAAACAGGCATCTCATAGAAAACCTTACTCAGTCACCCTTGAACCCTATGCAAAATACATGTCAAGATGAAACCTCTGTTTTCATAACCAACCAAAGAATTCCGAAGCTCAAGCAAATATATGTAGCACTTTATCCGAATTACCAATTAAGATATCTGCCAACAAGTGAACCACAGCACCAAAGAGAAAAATGGACATTGACTAAATTGGCAATATTAAGTAATCTGGCCTCTATACTTGTCAACAGACTGTTTCTTTAATTTTTTTTATAATGTTACTAGTCTAACACTAGCTTAAATTTATATATATATTTATATTAAAAGATCTTGATGGGATGAAAGAAAATAGTTGGTAAATAATAATAATAATAAAGGGTTCTTAATATTTATCTAGACAAATGTTAAATTCAGACATGGATTCACTTTGATACTTCAGCTAAAATTATTTTAATAGGATTAATTAAATAAAAACAAATTACTGAAAGATTTATTTCATGTAACCCTACCCCCAACCTCTAAGTTAAAAAATGTACAATATATTCAAGCAGTAGCAAAATTTCATTAAAAAATTGCCTATATTACTCCCATTTCCAAAGTTTAAAACTTGACTTTAACTATTGTAGCTGAAATGCTACTGAATTTAAAGAATTGTGCAAATATGCCATTATACCATATTTTGTCTTTATATTGTTATTACATAATATATGAAAAATTACTTCTCCACCATACAACCCAAGCCCTTTAGAACACATTATAGCTAAAGGCTGGAAAGCACCATCATAGAACAAAGTCTTGTGGGAAACGTTTTAGAAGCAATAGAAAACAGCAGTTAATTCAATCTAGAACTTAGTGCCAATGGAACAACCTGTACACTTAAACTATAAATTCCTCATGTAATAAATATGTAAATCTGAATGTGTACTTGTATGTCTGTGTGTTTGTCCAGCATGCAGTTCCACACCGCTGAACTCATCCCCCCACATTTTGGACAGATTCCACATATGAACAGGGAAAGACCATACGCTGTGTGTTGTTCTGAATCCCCCCCCCCCAGGAACTTTATTCAGTGACCACACCTGTGTGTGTTTTTTGCAACAGTATGCAAAGTTGCTCCTCACAGTGGGTTTAATTAGCAAAAGTTTTGCTTGGAGAATTTACTTAGTGAAGTTATTGCACTATGCCCTGCGGTGGGCTGGCGCCCTGCCCGGGGTTTGTTCCTGCGTTGCACCCTGTGTTGGCTGGGACTGACTCCAGCAGACCCCTGTGACCCTGTGTTAGGATGTAGCAGGTTGGATAATGACTGACTTTATTGCACTAGACTCCACCCTAGGCAACACCAGGTAGCCCTGCTGGTTTGTATTATTTATGAAAAAATGAAAAATCCTCATTTGAGTAACTGGTCTAAACAAATCATTCTAAGTTTAGTTTTAGACAGTCTTCTAGCCATAATATTTTTAACAAAATAACATCCATGAAAAACACTATTATGCAAGCAAATATGTATTTCCAAAAATGTGCTATTCATATCAAGCACAAAAGGGTGGATGAATCAGTTAGAAAAGGACTTTGGCAATGACTTTGAGGAATGTTTCCAACTGGCAAAATGCTCATAAGCTAGCTCTGAAATAAATAACATCATAGAAACGCCTTGTAAGCAAACCCGGTCGGAGCAGACAACATCCAGTTTTCGCATTTTCTGAAAGTTTCATAAAACATTTTATTTCATATCCATATTAAACATGAAATAATCAATTAGTATATTTAAAAGAAACAATTTTGACAAGGAACTGTATTTCATTTGTGAAAAAATAAAGATATGAGGCAATTCATATTTTTTAAGAAACATTATATTTAAAACAAATCAGTTCATATCTCAATGTTAATGCACATATAAATGTGCATTTCTTTTAAATCTGAGAACTTTATTCAAGAAGTATGAAAATAATATACCCAGAAAAAAATCAAAACATTTTGAAATTGCACACAGATAGCAACAAAATTCCCAGCAGTATAATCGTTCCTCACAATTATGCTTTGAGAATGGATGCAACTGAGATAACAATGAAACAGGTAAATATGAAATACAGTTTGCAGAGTTAAAGTGGATGCCAAGGTCTGCTTTTTTTGAGAGGAACATAACATACCTTCAGATACATGAATATTAATTTATTCAACCATTTAAATCATTCAACGTCATGTGTGAATTATTTAATGTATCCAACCACTGTTCATTCCTGCATTTATCATTTTAAAATATCTAGCCATTAATGATTTGAGATGACAAAAATAATGGGGTTTTGCTGTTTCATCCTTCTATTGCAGTACGTTGCAGGTTATTTTTCAAACAGACATTAGCCTACTTTCTTACTCTGGAAGACATATACTCAAGCACTATTATGTAACCATCACCGATTTGACCTAAAGGTTATGTCTTATTCTACCATAACAGCAGTTTTAAACAAATACACAGAAGATGCTTTTTACTCATGTAAGAATGGAGAGGAGGGTATCGTTTTACTGTTATGAAAAAAAGAGTGCTAATGGAAGATGAGTTGTGAAATGAATAGTGAAAACAATAAAAGTGCTTCACATCAAAAATACCTTTTGATATTTGCTACTTGATCAGACATTCAGGATGCAGACCATGCTGGATCATCCATCCCACCTCCCTTCATTTCTCGTAAAACTGGCTAATTTTTATGTTGCACTTCACATTTCAATCTTATAATGATTCTAGTAGTTCTTCTGTCTGAAATCGCTACATAATGGTTAAAAGAGAGTTACAGGTAATGCTTCGTCTCTCAGTGGATTCAATAGTGTTCTTCCATTAACCTAATAATTAAAGGTTAATGTAAGCCTAAAATTATTATCAAACAGTTGACAATTTTTATGGTGATTTTTATTTAATTCAAGAAAATTTTAAAATGATCAAAAAATTAGAAAAGCATACACAGAAAGCAACATACAACCCCTCCAATTACTGTATATGCATTGTGCATGGAAATGGAATGGTGGCTTAGTATGTAGTCCAGAATTCTGTTTTCAGATCTCATGCTTGGTTGTTACCCTTTTGCACTTTCTCCACATGTCTGCATGGGTTTTCCTCTTACATTCCTAAAGACGCATGTGTTAGGTTTATAGAGATTTACAAAATTTCCCGTGTAAGTGTGTGTGAGTGGGTGCTGCAATGGACTGCCACCCTGTCTTTTCCCCTGTTGTGTTCAGTGTTGAACCTTTAACTTGATTAAAAATGTTATGTTACACATGAAAACTTGATTAATTAAAGTAATTTTATAAATTGTTGCTTGAACTATGTAGGAAGGAGAAGGGTTTTTTACCTTCCCCACTCCTGGGGTCAACAAAATAATATAATAATGAGGAAAAGTAATGTAACTTGGTTAATTAATTATAAGTGTTGCCTTCGGCAATGCAGGGTATTAGTTAAATAATTTGGTAAGGTTCATACTTTATTTTCCATACCTTTCTCTGTAGGAGAAGGTCCCCAGCCATTAGATTTATATAAAGGTAACTGAAGCATACTTGTTTGAAGAAAAAAAGTAATACAATTTATTGATATAGTAAAATGATAACTGAAGATATCTACATAGAAGTCAGGAAGCAAGACACATTAGACAGAGAAACATATAACACAGAAGAGGCTGGCTGTTTACTTGCTATTTAGAATTCTATTTTATCCTGGCACAGATAAACAGTTTTACATTAAAAATTCTTTATGTATGACTTCTGTTGTTGAGTGAAGTTGTTGCTGTTGTTGCTTGGGGTTTATGTGGAGGATTTTTCTTGCATTAGAGTGCACTCTTTCTCTTTGCGATGTGATCCTTTGTTCATGGTGTGCTGTGTTTTTCTCAGTTAGGCTCTTTGCTGGTGTCCTTTGCTACTTCATAGGGAAAAGCATTACACATTTTGGCACAAGAGTTTAGAAGCTGAAGTTCCCTTCTTGAAGTAATGGCTACGTTCTAGTCTTCTCAGACTGGGCTCAGTCACTAGCAGAGAACTTGACTTGGCTTGGCAAAGTGGACCTCAGCTTCCATGTCAACACAGAGAAGAGACTGTTGGCTTCAACTCCCAAAAAAGAGAGAGCGGTTCATTAACTTTTAGATTTCAGAAAAGATCGATCTTTGAGAGAGCCAGAGAGAGAAGAAATGAATTTGACTAGTTTTTAAATGAAGGTGAAACCTCTTGTGATTGGATTACAGTCACTTCCAGTTGCAGAACCTGTCTCTGCTTATAGAACCGCTATTTTGTCCATCACAGTTGACACTCATTAAATTATGTCTCATGGCGTCTGCAGAGATGTCAGTTCAACTCTGATTATGCCTTTGTTATCAGATGAAGTACAGGATTATCCTAGTACTTTAAATGATTCTTAGTCATTCATTCAGGAAAGCAGATTGGGGGCTTTGAAACTAGATTTCTACATCCCTGTTAAATCAAATTTCTTAACAGGCTTTGTGTGCCACTAAAAAGCCTAGCAGAATGGGCAATGCCCACTTTGTCCTACAACTGGTCTAACTTTAAACAGTGTGTTTATCTCTGTATTGAATTGTGTTTATTTTGCATTGAAGTTTTCAATCATCTGTTAGGATAATAAAAAAGGATTATGTGATGGAAAGAATAAGATAGATAGATAGATAGATAGATAGATAGATAGATAGATAGATAGATAGATAGATAGATAGATAGATAGATAGATAGATACTTTATTAATCCCAAGGGGATTAATAATAAATTAATAAATAATAATAAATAATAAATAAGCAGATCTTTAAGGACTTGATCAATGTCTTTCAGGAAAATAGAGTATATACAGTTGTTCAACAAATATTTAAGAATTGAAGACTTGCAAAACGTCTGCTGTACCCTCTTTTTTTGCTATGACCACCAGTACGCAACAGAAAAATAAATATTAAAAAATGAAAGAACAATTTCAAGAGGCAGGTTCTCTGCATTGTTATAGCATGTACAGATTTAATAAATAGCTATATCAACATTCATAGGAATAAAGAAAAATAAATTGTTATAAAAAAATAGAAAAGAGAAAAAAACAACAGTCTTTTCTATTTAAGTGCAGGAATAACCTGTACTAGTTTATTGCTTTGTATGGGGAACAGTTTATAAACAATTGCTTCTTGGAACTTTGTGGACAGTGCTCTTAAGCTATGGCATTCTAGAGCAGCCACATTTCATTCAGTCTCTGTATTTATGAAGACTAGGGGGCTCCGCTCCCTGCTCGCTTCGCTCGCCAACCCCTGTGTTTGGTTTACCAGATATACAGTACAATTTATTTTTTGTATAGCCCTGCCTCTTGACAGCCCCCCAGCCTTGACCCTCTAAGAAGACCAGAAAAAACTCCCAAAAAAAACCCTTGTAGGGAAAAAATGGAAGAAACCTAGGGAAAGGCAGTTCAAAGAGAGACCCTCTTCCAGGTAGGTTGGGCGTGCAGTGGGAGTCAAAAAGAAGGGGGTCAATACAATACAGTACAATACATAGAACAGAATAAATCCTCAGTACAGTATAAAAATAAAAATTCTAGAAGTACGGAGTAGAATTTCACATTAGATGATATCACATAATATGATTTGGTTATGTTTTAAGTCCTGGAGACCTCATTCATCAAACTGCCTCCCCCATTTTGCCATTCCACATCTGAAATAGCGCTAATCCGATGAAAGAACCCCTCATTCCCACGTCCCCATTCATCAGGGATGACTTTACCTTAGGCAGGCAATCTACAATTTAAAGAGATTGTTATTTTCTTGTGAATTGTTACATATGCATTATTTTCACTTTTACTTTAAAAACTTTTGTAAAAACAATACTTGTTTCTTTATTTCCTGCCCCGCACGTGGTTACGTGTTGCGGCTGAACGTACGCTAAGGATATGCCTTTGGATCATTTGCTATCTTTTTGCTGCTTGCTAGCTGCCTCTTCTGCCTGTCGCATGTCGTTGTTTTAAGAGCTCTGAGCACACGATGCTTGCCTGCCAAAAGCAATCCAACAACTGCTAGCTTAGAGGTCTGTTGACTTGTTTTAAATGATGGCTCACTGCCTGGTCTCGCGTGATGTTGTAAAAGCAATACCTGTCTTTTATTTCTGGCCCTGGGCGTGTTTGAATTCTTCCTTGCAGGATGTATAACGCTGCTCGCGTTCGGTTGGGGTAGCTGCTGTCGTGCTGCCCTTCGATCTTTTTAAAGCCTGTACAGCCGCTGTCCTTTTTGCTACGACCCTGGGACAATATCTTGGCATCAAGTGTCATGTTTACGGTCCCCGCGAGACGCACCGTGGCAAGTCTCCTTGGTCTCGCGGGTCTTTAAAATGTCTTTCGAGATTATCACGTATTGTAGCCTTGCATTTGCTTTCCATTCCAGGATTTTCTTTTATATATAGAGAGAAAGTGTTCTCTTTGCATATTTGGTGTTAACACACGCTAATGTAGGCAAGGGATTCTATGTCTTATCTTCTTTTCAAGGTGCTCCCAAGTTCAAGGAGACTACCAAGTATATGAGTCTAAAGATTACATCTCTGCTGTTTGTGGATGATCTTGTTCTTTTGTCTCACAAGGCTGACTTTTGAAACTTGCTAAAGCAGTTTAAAGCAGTTCAAAGTGTGTGACAGTGAAGATGAGAATTAATATCTCTTATTCTGGTTTGTACCCAGTGATGTGAATATTTTGTTTTCCTTTACAGTAAGATTACCTCTAAGGCAGCGTTCAAAACAATATAACAGTTTTAATAGTATTCATGAGTTTTTAATGAAAAAAGGCTATTGCTGTAATGTTGGGAATATATAATAAATTCAGAATTAATAAAGGAATGGAATGTAATTATGTACAGAAAGAAGATATACTACTGCGGTGGGTTGGCACCCTGCCTGGGATTGGTTCCTGCCTTGTGCCCTGTGTTGGCTGGGATTGGCTCCAGCAGACCCCCGTGACCCTGTGTTCGGATTCAGCGGGTTGGAAAATGGATGGATGGAAGAAGATATACTATATAAACATAATATCACCTCGGAGTACTGCACCCTCCACACATCCTTCTGCTGATACCAGCATAGGAGAGACATCCCCACCCATAATTACAGCGCAGGTGAGCAGAGAGCTGAGGAGACTTTGTGCCAGCAAAGCAGCCGGTCCAGATGGAGTATCGCCACGACTGCTGAAGGTCTGTGCATCGGAGCTGGGGGGTCCTCTACAGCGCGTCTTCAACCTGAGCCTGGAACAGGGGAGAGTCCCGAGGCTTTGGAAAACATCTTGCATCACCCCAGTCCCAAAGGTATCACGTCCTAGTGAGCTGAATGACTTCTGGCCTATTGCTCTGACATCACATGTGATGAAGACCATGGAGAGGCTGCTGTTTCACCACCTAAGGCCACAGGTTCAACACGCCCTCGACCCTCTGCAGTTTGCATATCAGGAGAAGGTGGAAGCGGAGGATGCCATCATCTATATGCTACATCGATCCCTCTCCCACTTGGACAGAGGCAGTGGTGCTGTAAGAATTATGTTTCTAGACTTTTCTAGCGCCTTCAACACCATCCAACCTCTGCTCCTTAGGGACAAGCTGACAGAGATGGGAGTAGATTCATACCTGGTGGCATGGATCGTGGACTACCTTAAAGACAGACCTCAGTATGTGCGTCTTGGGAACTGCACGTCTGACATTGTGGTCAGCAACACAGGAGCACTACAGGGGACTGTACTTTCTCTGGTCCTGTTCAGCCTATATACATCGGACTTCCAATACAACTCGGAGTCCTGCCACGTGCAAAGGTTCGCTGACGACACTGCTATCGTGGGCTGCATCCGGAGTGGGCAGGAGGAGGAGTATAGGGACCTAATCAATGACTTTGTTAAATAGTGCGACTCAAAACACCTACACCTGAACACCAGCAAAACCAAGGAGCTGGTGGTGGATTTTAGGAGGCCCAGACCCCTCATGGACCCCGCGATCATCAGAGGTGACTGTGTGCAGATGGTGCAGACCTATAAATACCTGGGAGTGCAGCTGGATGATAAATTAGACTGGACTGCCAATACTGATGCTCTGTGTAAGAAAGGACAGAGCTGGTTATACTTCCTTAGAAGGCTGGCATCCTTCAACATCTGCAATAAGATGCTGCAGATGTTCTATCAGACAGTTGTGGCGAGCGCCCTCTTCTATGCGGTGGTGTGCTTGGGAGGCAGCATTAAGAAGAAAGACGCCTCATGCTTGGACAAACTGGTGAGGAAGGCAGGCTCTATTGTTGGCATGGAGCTGGACAGTTTGACATCTGTGGCAGAGCGACGGGCACTAAGCAGGCTCCTATCAATTATGGAGAATCCACTGCATCCACTAAACAGTGTCATGTCTAGACAGAGGAGCAGCTTCAGCAACAGACTGCTGTCACTGTCCTGCTCCACTGACAGACTGAGAAGATCGTTCCTCCCCCAAACTATGCGACTCTTCAATTCCACCCGGGGGGGTAAATGTTAACGTTATACAAAGTTATTGTCTGTTTTTACCTGCATTATTATCAATCTTTAATTTAATATTGTTTTTTTGTATCAGTATGCTGCTGCTGGAGTATGTGAATTTCCCCTTGGGATTAATAAAGTATTTATGTATCTATCTATCTTTAATAAAGTATCTATCTATAATGTGACTGGTTGGGTTAACTGAGGTAAATAAGGTGAAACAAGTAGTGAATGATGGAATAAACTTCTGTCTTAATGTTCCTAATAAAGGAATCTGCTACTATCACTAATCCTCTCTTTCTTGGGGCTGTTTTGAGGTGACATGTTGAGGTTCCTCATCTCTGTCTACCAAGTCAGAGCTGTCAGGGCTGGAATGAAGCTCATAACATCTTGAAAATATCTGGAATCCTCTGACTCTGGGTTTGATGCTCCTGAACTGTGTGAAGTTCCCCCCATTTTATTTCAAAAACACCTGGACAATTCCTTTAAATTATCACCTGTAAGAAATGTCTCTGGGCCCTGCCCCTATCCATTATAAGTCCTCAAATGGACATGCTGGCCAGAAACTCAGGTCTTTTGAATCAGAATGCATTAACCTACCCAGTTGAACTAAACGGAACTCCCCAACTCAGCTGTATAAGTGATTTTCTAACTTCTACATTGCATGTGCAAGTGTGTCATATCCCAGCAAGTTTTGTCCACCTTCCACCTGACTCTGGCTCGTCTCTGTGAGGCAGGCAGTGCCTTTTACTCTATGTGCTGCACTTCCGCACATGTGGTCCATCAGCACTTCTGGTTGAGGCAGAAACCCTATGCCATAGGGATCCTGAGGCCTTGCAGCATGTCTTGGCGGCATCCACGCTACCCATTAGGGCTGAGGTAAAGAACTCCAAGTCCCATGATGTTCTGTGGGAATCCAGTACACCACTGCAACCCATGGGAGCAGCCATCAAGTGTTCTGGGGGAGGCAGTGCCTTAAAGAAGCTGCCTTCCCCGATCCTTCCATTTCTTGGGCAACCTGGCTGTGTTAGGATTCCGGCTCTCCCTTACAACACTCTCACGCAATCAATTAATTGATATTGGCAATTAAACACTGCTTAAATGTAAATATACCTGTATTACAGGATTTTTTCCATTAAAATATACATTTACTATATTTATACAGGTGTTTTTTTTCTTCAGTGTATCAGCTAGACATTTATAATTCTTGAGGTATAATTATAAATATGGATTACCATTTTAATTATGTAACACTGGTTTCTTACCAAAACATATGCTGTAAGACACATAGCAACAAATAATAAGCACAGTAAAATCTTTTAAAAAGCCTCAAATGTTCAGAAGTTGTTTATCAAAGACAAAAGAATAACATACTTAACAGGTTTATAATTAGTACTAGGGTGTTGTATCTTGATAGCCATTATGAATGTAGAGAAAAGTCAAGCAAAATGACACCTTTTATTGGCTAACTAAAAAGATTACAATATGCAAGCATTCAAGGCAACTCAGGCCCCTTCTTCAGGTAAGATGTAATGTTTAATGATTGATGTAAGATCTAATGATTACATCTTGCCTGAAGAAGGGGCCTGAGTTGTCTCGAAAGCTTGCATATTGTAATCTTTTTAGTTAGCCAATACAAGGTGTCTTTTTGCTTGACTTTTCTCTAGGTTTAGTATAAGTAAAAGACACAAGTTGCTGTTATGCTAAAAATTTTCTTTTTCCAATTGAAAATATAAGCTGCTATGAAAACGGTGTCTGTTTTAATTAAAGGACAAAATAAATAAAGTAATAAGATAAATAAGTTATCTATCTAAAATTAAAAAAGTCTGGATTCATTAAAGTAGCTTTTCTTGCTGTCTAATTGTCTGACTGAACAGGACAACTCTGATTTCTTTTTCTCAACTTATTACTTTCTTTAATGTAAAGGCGAAACACTCCAGTCATCTATTCCAAAACAAGCCTCAACTTCCTGCTCTTTGTTAACACTGCAAGACATTTGCAGCCAAAAAAAAAAAGATGCGTGCTGGCTCAACTACTGTAATACCTTGTGCAAAGAGGACTGCAACTAAACTAAAATAAAGCTTAGGAAAACGGGCTGAAAAAATCATTTTTTTGTGAATGGCCAACTTAGTGATCACCTATCAAGTCTTTTTTGTGAAAAATACCCGACTTAGATCAGTGGCCGATTGATCAGAGCATCCCTAGTAGCTAGACCTTACAAAGTGCTTTGGGATAGTGCTTGTTATAGAAAGGAGCTACAGTATATAAAAATAAGGTGTGTTTTTTGTTTATAAAATTGGTATTAGACTAATTATGTATGCATTATAATTTGAAAAACTACTAAATTTAATACAAATACTGTTGAACTGTATTCTGCTTTAGACTAATCCTATTTAATTTTTTAACAGAATTTATAAAAAAAAATTCTGACAATCCTATGGTCACAGCTGTTTTTTGAGGGGAAAAATTTAAAACAATAACACTACAAATTTTAGTTTATTCAGTTTAATTTGCAGTACACCAGACGGGAGTTTTCTTTTTCAAAGACAAATTCTGTTCTTGAGCATAGCAAGGAAAATGTAGACTACACAGAGTTTTTTTTTCTCCTATTAGTGACTTCTGTTTTGGGTGAAGGAGGAGCACACTAGACAGAAGCAGCCTGTTGGAGTGACAGTGTGTACTGATCATATTAAACAAAATATTTTTGATATTGTCAAAACTTAAGGAAATTGGTGGGGCTTACTCTATACAAACACATTTTTGACAATGCTAGGTAATTAAATTCTATAATCAATAATAATCAATAATCAATAATAATCAAGAATTTACCCTGTACTAAAAAGCTGGTTAAATTAAACGTATGAGAGACTACATCCTGAAGTTATCACAAGTACCAGCAGTCATTTATATACAAATAAAGATAATTACAGTAATCCCTCACTTATCGCGGGAGATAGGTTCCAAGGCCGACCGCGATAACTGAATTTCCGCGAAGTAGGGACACCATATTTATTTAATTATTTAACGTGTATTTGGACGTTTTTAAACCCTCCCTGTATTGTTTACAACCCACCCTTTACTCTATTAATAACAGGGACAACTGCTAAGCAATATGAAATCGGTAGATAAGTTTACACTTACTGTATAGCGAAGTACACGTAGCTATATATGACGTGATGAATATGCTGCGCAGTAAAAATGATGACGATTGAAGGTGATAATCCCCTGAATGCAGTAGCAAGAGCACGTTAATGTTGCATGAGTGAGATGAGACTTCCTGGTTAATGCAGCACGTCGCTGAGCCAATCAGCAGCACACAGGAACTTAACTGCGTGCTCTGATTGGGTAGCTTCTCAGCCATCCGCCAATAGCATCTCTTGTATGAAATCAACTGGGCAAACCAACTGAGGAAGCAAATACCAGAAGTAAAAAGACGCATTGTCTGCAGAAACCCGGGAAGCAGCGAAAAATCCGCGTTATATATTTAGATATGCTTACATATAAAATCCGCGAAGTCGTGAATCCGCGAAAAGTGAACCGCGAAGTAGCGAGGGATTACTGTATTCCAAATCTAAATACTGTTAAAAAATGTGTAAAGCCAATGTTTTTGAATGTTGTATTATCAGAACTGGCTTCATTATCTATGCTACTTCAGAGACATAGCTTTATACCTCTGCAAGCATTTCGCCTGCTACAAGGGAAAATAAACAATACTGGGAGACTGTAACTATGAAAATCCATTTTATGAAGTTAAAATTAAATGATCTCATGCACTTGAAACCTCAGATAAAATAATAATTGTTAGCTTGACAGTACTATTATAAATTTCCTGTGATTCCAAACTTGGCTATCCGGTTTGCAGTAGGGAAATACAATGACTTGAATACACTTGACTCTGCAACATAGTAAAATATGACTTAATTTGTGACAATGACGATGCCACACTTATTTTCACAAAATATAGACACTTTCTTATAGAACATACTGCTAAAGTTAATTACCGCATATACTCACGTGTTAGTCAGGTCTTGAAACACAAAAAATCGTTCATAAAATCAGACCCCGACTTATACACCCATTCAAAAATGCGACACTTAAATTAATTTTTTTACATCTTCTTACCCCCTACAATCTCGCATCAGTTTCTCAGACGCATCGAATTTTGTTGCAGCAGCGCAGTTTCCAATTTCTTTCGCTACTTCAATGACGTTTAATTTAAAAGCAACTTCATATTTTCTTCTGATCGAATGTTCCATCATAGATAAGGGATGCTCTTACGATAAAGGTGTATGAGGGTGTGAGATACAAAACACACAAATCAGTGCAAACGTTGCTTCAGAATAGTTTGGGTTTTACTGTGTGGTCACGTAGGCACAATAGAGAGAGAGAGAGAGAGAGAGAGGTTAGGAGCACACGCTGATATAGCACATTGCTACACTCACATAGAAGGCAGTGTGTTCTGTGGTTACTCTCTCAGCATATCATAATCTCTTGGACCAACAGCATGAGTTTTCCGCATTCAACATATACGGCCGACATTATAAAATACCAGAAATTATACAGTAAAATCAAGTTCCAAATTATCAGCGAGTATATACAGTAATATGCTTACTTCAGCTTTGCAGATGCTTAACATAAACAATATGAAATATGAAACTGGTTTTAAGTTTTCCATACATGGTAACTTTCTCTTATCAAAATCAACAGTTAATACATTTTACAAAGTTGATAAATATTGGGGGAAGGTTTCAAGCATCCAGTGTAGATTACAAATGTAGATTCAGCCTAATTAATGCAGATTTGAGTACTGATTACACCCTATAGTTTAAATAAAATATCCACTTTTCAATTCTACTTGTGCTATGTCTGACTTACTAATAGCCAAATACACCAGCAAAATTCCAATTTCAATTTATACACTTTTCCTTATTACATTCCTTTCCAAATATCCATGTTTAGATTTGTTTTTCGTATTGTTAGATTTGCTTCTCATATTCTTAGATTAATGTGATCTAGTAGTACTTGAAAAGTCCTTTGCTTTGAAGTAACCTAAGATTATAAACTGAATTTACTACATTCTAGTCCAAGTACCATGCAAAAACCGATTTGTCTTCTTTCATAACTCGTTAAAACATTCAAAATAAGAAGAATTCACCCTTCTAATAATTAGATTTAGACTATTTTTTTAAATATTTATTTCAGAAAACAGCTTCTTACGATTAAAATATTATTTAAAACCAGAAGTGTAAATAAAATCATATTCTTTATATATAAAGCATAAACAACAGAGCCAATCATAATATGCTGATAATGAGAGGCATGAGTTTAAGCACATTCAATTCATGGAAAATCTAGACATTAACAATATTTTGCTTTCACGCTACAGGGAATGAGAGAGACTGTCTATTATCTAATAATAGTAATCAACCTGTTGTAAAACAGGAGAAAAGTGCATAAACAGACTTGTGCCAGATTTAGCAGCCCAAGAACAAAATGTGAGGTTTCTCTCAACATACCTTGGTTCATAAGAATAAGACTCCCAGTTAAGAGGGCAACACAGTTTGTTGGTTGATGGTTGTGTAAATATTGGAAACCCCATCCTCGATTGTATGACTTTTCATACATGTACCTAGAGGCATTGGCAATTACTTCCAGATAATGCTCCTGCTGTGTTTTACTCAGATGGTTGTAAAGAAAATCATAGGCAGTAGCAAATCCAACAAGAGAATGTGCAAGAGGAACTTCATCCCAAGGAGCATCTTTTACCAACCTACAAAAAAAAAAAACAACAACAAAACAAAACAGATGTATTAATTATTTAATCAGAGAAAAGACTATTAACTGTCAGGAAAATTTTGTTTTACATTTCAGAAGATGAGTGTGTTTCCTCAGAAGAAGGGTGTGTTTCCCTGAAGCACTGTAACACTAAGAACACTGTAAACTCCATCATAAGAGCAATACTTAATTTAAGAGTGTTTCTCAAACCCCATCATAACTAAAGTAGAATGTTAAAAAATCCTTTGTAATCTAAGAGCTAGCTGACCTAGTCGTTACTCACTACGTGCTTCTTAAACAGGCTTCCCCTTCCACTGACCATGACCATGGGCAGCAATCGCCTCACATAATACATTAAATAGAAATTTTGACGTCTCTTTGAACATTCAGAATACTAAAGGTTATACTGAGATTATAATATTTTCATTATGAAATGCAATAAGCAATTATAGTACAATATGTTATAGGTAAATTATTAAATTCATTTAAATCATTTAGACTATTAATAATTACAAATTCATAAGTTAATATTTGTATGTCCTCTAAAAGATTGAACACTCAGTGGTCTAAGGTTGCAGCTTGCTTTACTTTCACAGAGACATTTTCTGTTTTGCAATTTCTTATGTGGAGAAGTGGGAAGAAAGAAAAAGGAGGGTCAGGGACTGGGGTTGATACATTTGCAGAGAGAAAGTACAGCTACAATAAAAAAGCCAACAAAGAATAACATCCACTGAATCCTGTGTTTGCGTCTTTGACCATCACCTCACAAACCCACCACTCACACCTTATAAAATTAAACCAGTGGGTTGTAGCTGATACCTACTCATTTTCCTACTCTGCATTTAGTGTAGAGGAGATTTTGCTGTCACTAACGGACAGAATCTGTGGCATGGTGCCCTGGGAGTACCTACAATGTATTCACTGACCTAGTTTTAAAGAGTGAAAAGGGAAGAAACAGAAAGTTTGTTGGTGGAGAGTTACTGAGTGTTAAAGGGTATTGCTTTCCTGTTTGCCTGTTGACATTCTTAAGTAACCCTGAGGCATCAGCCAAAGAACAATACAATAAAATACAGCACATCAGCAAACTCACTGCATGGTGGAACACAGGGTATGGGCTTAGCTACTGTATGGGGAAAATGCGTTGTCATTGTCTTTGTTTTTTAATTTTGCATTGCATTATACTTGAGTTATACCATATATATTTGAGAGATAAAAACACTGTGCACTATCTGAGGGAGTGTAAGAACCTATAACACCTAATGGAATTTATTTTCTTCATTTAAAGATACACAAATTATATACAGATTTCCACCAGGTCGTTTAAGTGGTGACTATGTGCTTGGAAGATAGTAAACTAGGTTATGATGTGTATGAATCTTCTTCTTCTCCTTCCTTCGGCCCCACTCCCGTTAAGGGTTGCCACAGCGGATCATCTTCTTCCATATCTTTCTGTCCTCTGCATCTTGTTCTGTTACACCCATCACCTGCATGTCCTCTCTTACCACATCCATAAAACTTTGCTTAGGCCTTCCTCTTTTCCTCTTCCCTGGCAGCTCTATCCTTAACATCCTTCTCCCAATATACTCATCATCTCTCCTCTGCACATGTCCAAACCAACGTAATCTCGCCTCTCTGACTTTGTCTCCCAGCCGCCTGAGTTGACCCTTTAAAGTACTAATTTGTAATTCTGTCCGTCCTCGTCACACCTAATGCAAAAATATTGTCTTCAATGTATCATTTTCATCCATCTATTCATCCATCCAGTTGCTTAACCCAGTAATGCAGGACAGTGTCTTACCAAAACTTACATTGTATGATATACACAAAGAAGTAATGAACACAGTACAAACCTTTAAAAAAGGCACAAATGTTTCATCCATCCATCCATTATCCAACCCGCTGAATCTGAACACAGGGTCAAAGGGGTCTGCTGGAGCCAATCCCAAGGCAGGAACCAATCCCGGGCAGGGCGCCAACCCACCGCAGGACACACACACACCAAGCACACAATAGGGACAATTTAGAAACGCCAATCCACCTAACCTGCATGTTATTGGACTGTGGGAGGAAACCGGAGCTCCCAGAGGAAACCCACGCAGACACGGGATGAACATGCAAACTCCATACAGGGAGGTCCCGGGAAGCAAACCCAGGTCTCCTTACTGCAAGGCAGCAGCGCTACCACTGTGCCACCGTGCCGCCCCACAAATGTTTCAAATGTTAATAAAATGTTTATCAAGAAGATAAAAGTCTAACATGCTTAACAAGTTTTCAAGTATCATACACAAATTTGCTGTTAAGCTAAAAAGCCTATTGTTTACTAAGTAGCAATTTGAAATTCTTCATATCTTTTCTTTTTCTAATTGAAAATGTGAGTTGCTGAACTTAACACGAGCTCACTCACTGTTCAAACTCAGAAAAACAGTGTCTGTTTTAATTAAAGGACATAAAAAGGTCTGAATTCATTAAAGAATTTTTTCTTGCCATTTGCCTAATTGGACCAGACTACTCCTCTGATTCGTTTTACTCAGTTTAGCCCTCCATTTTCTTTATTGTAAAGGCAAATATTTGGGTCTTCTCTCTCTCTCTGTTAAATTCTACTTTACTGCTCTCTGTGCTAGCTCAACTACCATAATATCTCATATAAGGAGGACTAAAATGCCATAAAGATTAGACAAGCAGATGCTGAAAAAAATAGCTTTTTGTGATTGGCCAATTTACCACTTACCAATTGAGTCTTTTGTAGCGAAAATCTGTTCATTTAGATCTGTGGTTGATTGATCAGAACATCACTAATTTGTTGCAAACTGTAAGTCCAACACCATTGTAGTTCAGTATGAAAATTTTCTCAAACATGTCCAAAACTATAACGTATGGAATGCATACTGCATATTGTCACACACGTGCGATTAGGAGGAAGCTGAGTGGACCACGTGGAGGTAATTACCTACCAGGCCAGGGGGTGGCAGGGTGCGCTAAACCTACTGTTATGTTTGCAGACAATATACGGGAAAACCTACCTGATTTATCATCAACAACAGCAGAATGACATCACTTCTGGTTCCGGCGCCAAGAATGACAGCACTTTCTGGTTTCTGGCACCATGAAAGACGTCATATCTGGTCCCAGCGCCAAGAATGATGTCACTTCCGGTTCCTGGCACAGATGATGTCACTTCTGGTTTTGGCCTTTAAAGCCACCATCATATCACTACTTCATGAGTTCAGTTTGGAACTCAATGAGAGCACATCTCAACTTATTTCTATACCCTTTTGCAGCCAGGGACGATATACGGGTGGCTGCCTCAAACCTTTTTCGTGTGTTGAGACTGATTCTTTAAAGCCAGTTTTGCTAAAAGATGTTTATGTAATGGTTATCTTTTCATCTGTACTACCTATATATTCGCAAACTGTCCTGAATGCAGGAACAATTTTTGTACATTATATTAGAAATACTGAATGAAGTAGGTCTAAAAGTGTTTAGCAGAAGAATAATCTGACAAGCAATATTTTCTACAAAAAAGGAACACAATGGCAAATCTGAAAACTAAGATAAAAAGCAGAAATTCAAATAACCAGAAAATGAACTGCAAAAACAAAGAATACCACAATGTCAGCAAGAAAAAACAGAAGTAATACCAGTAAAAGGGTGTGGTGACTGGATTCATAAGAAATCATGCCACTCCAGAAAGATGACACATGTTAAGTTAACATGCATATTTCTTGACTAACATCTCTCATTGCCTATTACAGATAAATAATAATGTGTAATTAAAATGAATTGAGAAGCTGACAAGAAAAAAAAGGATTAAAAAAACTTCAATGAATTGCAAATCTCTGATAATCACTCACTGACTGACTGACTGACTCATCACTAATTCTCCAACTTCCCGTGTAGGTGGAAGGCTGAAATTTGGCAGGCTCATTCCTTACAGCTTACTTACAAAAGTTAGGCAGGTTTCATTTCAAAATTATACGCGTAATGGTCATAACTGGAATCTCTTTTTTGTCCATATACTGTAATGGAAGGCAGCAAGATGGCCGTAGGAGACTGAGTTGCGTGTCGCGTCATCACGCCTCCCACGTAATCACGTGAACTGACTGTGAACTCAGTACGTACAAAAGAAGGAGGAGCCCCAAAGAGCGCTGAAGAAAACACTCATTACACAATTGACAAGGCAGCGAAACAATAAGAAGCGAGTGAGTGACGCATACAAGCATCTTCATAAGACACGAGGTATAAAAAAGCACGGTGTAAACCGTAAGTCTAAATTTACTTTATAGAAACGCTCCCGCTGCCGTTTGCAATACCATATTCGCGAGATACAAGTTTAATGAGAAGACATGAGGTATAAAAAAGCACGGTATAAACCTAACCTTAAATTAACTTTATAGAAACGCTCCCGCTGCCGTTTGCAATGCCATATTCGCGAGATACAAGTTTAATGAGAAGACATGAGGTATAAAAAAGCACGGTATAAACCTAACCTTAAATTAACTTTATACAAACGCTCCCGCTGCCGTTTGCAATACCATATTCGCGAGATACAAGTTTAATGAGAAGACATGAGGTATAAAAAAGCACGGTATAAACCTAACCTTAAATTAACTTTATAGAAACGCTCCCGCTGCCGTTTGCAATGCCATATTCGCGAGATACAAGTTTAATGAGAAGACACGAGGTATAAACGACAGTTTGCATCACTTTGTAACAGAGTTAAAATTGCTGTAGCGAGAAACTTTTAACTGCCGGGTCTTAGCTAACATTAAATAAACCCGTGGACATCGCAACATCACACAAGAGAGCGGCTCACGTGAAGTGACTGAACGCAGCAGGAGTGATCACTTCCATGAATCAAACCTGTTCAAAAAACACATTACACAATTGATAAAGTAGGAAAAGAATATGAAACAAAGCACGGTATAAACCGTAACTTCAAATTAAGTTTATAGAAACGCTGCCGTTTGCAATACCATATTCGCCCCTGCGAAGCGCGGTGATTTTGCTATATATATTAAACTATTTCAACCATTGTATGATCTGCTTCTCGCAACTGAAAGAGGGCACCGTGGCAGAAGTTAGCCGACTTGCTCACCAACCACAAGCGTTACCTGGTAGGTAACCACCCATACAATCAGATTGTGAATCAGACTACGAATGCCTGCAATGTAATTACCCCGATCTACATGCTGTCAAATGAACGAACCACACGCCGTAGCACAACGTTAGGGGCTTCGCCTCTACGTCCGAGGATCAATTCCAGTAAGGGAGTGCAGTGACTGTGTACTCCTAATGAGCCCACAATTACGGCGAAACACGTGTCGCATACTATGCATCTTCAAAGCACGGTGTAAACAGTAAGTTTAAATTGAGTTTATAGAAACGCTCCCGCTGCCATTTGCAATACCATATTAGATGACTTTGTAACAGAGTTAAAATTGCTGGAGCGATAAATTTTTAACTGCCGGGTCATGTCACGTGTTCTTGGGTAGGTACACCAAAAAATGTATACATTTATGCATGTAATGGGCAAACAAAAAATGTACTATACCCGAAAGCACTACAGTAGTACTCAATGTATCTTTACTTCTTAAATGTTAATGTTTTACTGTTTAATAATTTATACGCTTCGTATATGTTATTCAGATTCTTTTATCAAAATACCAGTAACAGCGCACTGCACGATAACGTGGAGTGAATATACTTGACATGACCGTTCATAGTATTTATCCTCTTTCTCTGTACGTTTACCATTCGTTTGCTCAGAGGTTGATGACCTTGCTGCTTAATGAGCAGCTCTTCACCCTAGCGTCCCACTGCTTCTCTTCTGTCGTCGGCATCTTTTCCCGTTAAAACTGATTTTTTTTAAAACTTAGTATGTTTTCTTTAATTTTTCAGTTAAGCTGGCACTTAAGTCTTCAATCTGCCTCAAGAATGATTAGCGGAGGTGGTAGACAATGAAAACGTCAGCCGTACGCATCCGCCACGCACGCACTGGTGCGTGCAGCTGTGAGTTGACTCTACAATAAAATAAAATAAAATAAAGATAAAAAGAGCAATAACTTGCAGCACCGCTATTCAATTACACTTGCCTAACGCCTCTCCTAAGGGGAAATACTGTGGGATCTGGGCATCCGTCAAAGCAGCAATCACAAGCCCGATTAGAAAGCGGGAAGCTGTGATTTGTCCTCTCCCTCCCATGTAACAATCGCAGCCCGTGTTGCAACGCACTATGTATGTATATGTATACAGTGGTGTGAAAAACTATTTGCCCCCTTCCTGATTTCTTATTCTTTTGCATGTTTGTCACACAAAATGTTTCTGATCATCAAACACATTTAACCATTAGTCAGATATAACACAAGTAAACACAAAATGCAGTTTGTAAATGGTGGTTTTTATTATTTAGGGAGAAAAAAAAATCCAAACCTACATGGCCCTGTGTGAAAAAGTAATTGCCCCCTGAACCTAATAACTGGTTGGGCCACCCTTAGCAGCAATAACTGCAATCAAGCGTTTGCGATAACTTGCAATAAGTCTTTTACAGCGCTCTGGAGGATTTTTGGCCCACTCATCTTTGCAAAATTGTTGTAATTCAGCTTTATTTGAGGGTTTTCTAGCATGAACCGCCTTTTTAAGGTCATGCCATAGCATCTCAATTGGATTCAGGTCAGGACTTTGACTAGGCCACTCCAAAGTCTTCATTTTGTTTTTCTTCAGCCATTCAGAGGTGGATTTGCTGGTGTGTTTTGGGTCATTGTCCTGTTGCAGCACCCAAGATCGCTTCAGCTTGAGTTGATGAACAGATGGCCAGACATTCTCCTTCAGGATTTTTTGGTAGACAGTAGAATTCATGGTTCCATCTATCACAGCAAGCCTTCCAGGTCCTGAAGCAGCAAAACAACCCCAGACCATCACACTACCACCACCATATTTTACTGTTGGTATGATGTTCTTTTTCTGAAATGCTGTGTTCCTTTTACGCCAGATGTAACGGGACATTTGCCTTCCAAAAAGTTCAACTTTTGACTCATCAGTCCACAAGGTATTTTCCCAAAAGTCTTGGCAATCATTGAGATGTTTCTTAGCAAAATTGAGACGAGCCCTAATGTTCTTTTTGCTTAACAGTGGTTTGCGTCTTGGAAATCTGCCATGCAGGCCGTTTTTGCCCAGTCTCTTTCTTATGGTGGAGTCGTGAACACTGACCTTAATTGAGGCAAGTGTGGCCTGCAGTTCTTTAGACGTTGTCCTGGGGTCTTTTGTGACCTCTCGGATGAGTCGTCTCTGCGCTCTTGGGGTAATTTTGGTCGGCCGGCCACTCCTGGGAAGGTTCACCACTGTTCCATGTTTTTGCCATTTGTGGATAATGGCTCTCACTGTGGTTCGCTGGAGTCCCAAAGCTTTACAAATGGCTTTATAACCTTTACCAGACTGATAGATTTCAATTACTTCTGTTCTCATTTGTTCCTGAATTTCTTTGGATCTTGGCATGATGTCTAGCTTTTGAGGTGCTTTTGGTCTACTTCTCTGTGTCAGGAAGCTCCTATTTAAGTGATTTCTTGATTGAAACAGGTGTGGCAGTAATCAGGCCTGGGGGTGGCTACGGAAATTGAACTCAGGTGTGATACACCACAGTTAGGTTATTTTTTAACAAGGGGGCAATTACTTTTTCACACAGGGCCATGTAGGTTTGGATTTTTTTTCTCCCTAAATAATAAAAACCATCATTTAAAAACTGCATTTTGTGTTTACTTGTGTTATATTTGACTAATGGTTAAATGTGTTTGATGATCAGAAACATTTTGTGTGACAAACATGCAAAAGAATAAGAAATCGGGAAGGGGGCAAATAGTTTTTCACATCACTGTATATGTGTATGTGTGTGTATATGTATGTGTATATATATATATATATATATATATATATATATATATATATATATATATATATATATATTTGTTCATATGTGTGGGAAAGCGAATAGTAGACGTGACGTAGTATATGTGTACCAAATTTCAAGTCAATAGGTGAAACGGTTTGCGAGCTACAGGTGATTTAAAATCCTGGACAGACAAACGAATAGCCACGGTAGCGTATTATAGAAGAACATTTTACTGTTTAATAATTTATATTTATATGCAATGTGCTTCTTATATATTACTTCATATTCTCATATGATAATGATGTTAATGTTGTTTATATTGAGTTCTATGTTATTGTAAGTGCCCTTTATTTGTGGAAAAATAAATTTGGCAATTAAACTTATTTTATACATACATTTTATTTTTTTCTCTTGCACTCAGTGAGCGAATCCACTGGGTAATCAGCTATATATATATATATATATATATATATATATATATATATAGAGAGAGAGAGATAGATATGTATGTATGTGTATATAGATAGATAGATAGATAGATAGATAGATAGATAGATAGATAGATAGATATATGTGTATGTATGTAGATAGATATGTATGTATATGTATATATGTGTATATATATGTAGATATACAAATATGTATATGTATATATGTGTATATATATGTAGATATACAAATAAGTATATGTATATATGTGTATATATATGTAGATATACAAATATGTATATGTATATATGTGTCTGTATGTGTATATATATGTTGATATATGTATATATATATGTGGATGTGTATATGTATATATATATATGTATATATGTTTATGTATATATATGTTTACATAACCTCTTTAACACACTACTTCTCCGCTGCGAAGCGCGGGTATTTTGCTAGTCTCTGATAAGTGTAAGTCATTTTGGTATAAATTCAATGATTAATTCCTAGAGCAAAACTAATCCACTATCCCTTAGGTTCAGCTCCAATAACCTTTTTTGAAAATTCACTTGTGATAGTAGACCGTGCTGAATACAATTAAAACATCTACTGGCTAGCACTGTCACAGATACAGTACCTTCAAATGCCCGTTTCCAGGACTCTACTAAACTAAATGTACTATAGATCTAAATGTTCTTTAGAATAAAATGACACTGTAAATTTGAAATGGGGCTATAATTCTTACTTCGTATGAAAGAGTGATGTTTCATAAGTTCAACATTATTGTAAAACAGCACTTTATTATATCTTTCAGTGTGGCTTTATGTTTTTTGTAATTAAGCATTACCTTCGATAGTGTAACATGGATTCTTCTACACAGTTTTGACAATTTACAAGGAATCTCATTTCTATCCATACTTAGATGTGGTATTCTCCAGGGTTTGACAAGTCTGAGTCCATTTTTCATTTATCTATGCCTAATACAACATATCCTTTGAAAACTTTACATTAATTATGTTTCAGATTTTCAATCACCTGTATTTGTTAATGAAAGTAACACTTCTATCATTACTTAACTGCTTTGTTGACCTGAATCAGTGGAAAAATGAGAATCACCCTTAACATTAATTAAAAAAAAACAAGTTTGTTCAGAAACTCTGCAGATAGCAAGATAACACTGCCATCATTTAAAGGCTTGCATTTTATTTTGGCTGAATCAGTGCAAACTTAGGTCACTGACATTACCACAAACTTTAGCAGCCACATTTCTAAGCTAGAGCAATCAGATTTCAAACATTTCTGAGTTAAGGTGGTTTCCTATTACTCCACATACTGAAAGACGAGCATTTACCACTATGAAGGTTTAGTAATGGAACAATTTATATAGCTGTATAATACACTCTATCTATCCATCCATCTATTATCTAAACCAAGTTTATCCAGTTCTAGGATTGCAGAAATCATAGGTTATTCCACTGCCAATGTGTTATGCAGGAACCAACTCTAGATGAAATGACAGTTCAGTGCTGGACACACTGCCACAATTACTCAAACCAAGACAGTTTGGAGTAATCTGTTAACCTAATATACTGTACAAATCATCAGGATGTTACAGAAAAACCAGGGTATCCAGGAGAAACTCCTACACATATTTGAGGAGAACCATGCAAACTCCACGCAGACAGTTACTGGGTTGAGATTAAAGTTCATGTCCCTGGAACTGAGTGGCAGCAGTACTAACTCAACACAAATGGAGCATCTTTATGTATATAAATAAAAACTTGCAAATATATTTTGCATATAATGTATGCAGTATTTATTGTATACCATAACATTTTCTAATCCCACTTAATCATGAGGAAGGTCGCAGGAGAGCGGAGGCCTAACCCAACAAGCATAGGGTACAAGGCAGAACAATTGCAGGTATTGTCATTATTGATATTAGGTCTATGCACATAAACTTGAAATTGAATGTATGGGCTATAGAGTAAAAGTACAACATCTAACGTCCACAATAAGCAAAATTTTTCAAATACATTAAATCTCTGAAAGATATGACATGGTACAAATTAATTTGTAATTTTGGCTGTGGCTTGCAGAGCTCCCGAGTCTGCAGTGTTTAGTGTTCATCTCTGTTTGTCTTTGACAACTAGTACAAGAAAAGAAGTAGAGTTAAATGACACTGGTACACAGACATACATTTACGAGCAGCAAATCCTGCTCGATTTCCGAACAAACTGCGCCGAAATATCCAGTAAGGTGACAGAGATGCTCCGCAGGCTTTGCTTACTTTGCTGACTAAAAGCTAACCCCACCAGACCTGTGATACCGTTCATTCTGTTCGCAAACGTCCGATCGCTAGACAACAAGCTGGATTACATAAAGCTGCAGTGGGCCAAGCGGTGGGAAATGAGAGACTGTTGCATCTTTATTTTCACTGAGACATGGCTCCAGGAAAACATTGCAGACTCGGCCATCCAGCTAGACTGTCTGACCATCTTCCGAGCAGACAGAGACGCTTCTTTGTCCGGTAAGACCCATGGGGGGCAGACTGTGTGTTTATGTGAACAGAGAGTGGTGTATGAACAATGCTGCAGTCATGCGACACTGTTCCCCGCTGATAAGAGGTTTTATCGGTAAGGTGCTGGCCTTTCTACCTGCCAAGGGAGTACAGCTGCGTGCTGGTGGTTGCCGTCTACCTCCCGCCTAGAGCAAATGCTAACCAGGCACCAGCGAAACTCTACAAGACCATCAGCAAACTGCAAACAACTCACCCCGAGGCATTTTTCATTATTGCTGGAGACTTCAGTCATGCCAACTTGAAGTCATTTCTCCCAAAATTTTTCCAGAATGTGAACTTTGCTACTAGAGGGGGAAGTTGTCTGGCCTATGTTTACACGCGCAGCTACTCAGTGTGTTTATGGTTCCTGCATACAAGCCCCTGCTGAAGCGCACTAAACCAGCCCGCAAGAACATCAGAGTGTGGCAGGTTGGTGCTGTTTTAGCTCTCCAAGACTGCTTCGAATTGACAGACTGGCACATTTTCAGGGAGGCTGCTATGGATGGTGACTTCATCAATCTGGAGGAGTGCACAGACTCTGTGACTGGCTACATCTCCAAGTGCATAGAGGATGTTACTGTCACCAAGGATGTTACGACAAGAGCCAACTAAAAGCCCTGGATGACGAGAGCAGTGCACACACTGCTCAAGATCAGAAATGCAGCCTTCAGATCTGGAGACAAGGCCGCCCTCAGGGTGGCCAGAGCCAACCTGTCTCACGCTATGAGGAGAGCTAAGTGGGCCTACGCGTAGAGGATTAATAAACACCTCAGCAGCACCAGAGACACACATCGTATGTGGCAGGGCGTTCATACAATTACAAACTACAAGTGATCGTGATGCCTCCCTACCGCATGAGCTGAACAACTTTGCACGGTTTGAGACGCAGAACAAAGAGCCCGCAAGAAAAGCAACACCTCCCGCCACTGACTAGGTACTCTGTCTCTCCACAACCGACGTGAGGAGGACTATATCCAGAGTCAATCCACGCAAGGCTGCAGGACCTGACAACATACATGGCCGTGTGCTCAAAGAATGCAGCAATCAACTGGCTGGTGTCCTCACAGACATCTTCAACACATCTCTGAGCCAATCGTCAGTCCCAGCATGCTTCAAGTCGACCACCATCATACCAGTGCCGAAGAAGTCATCAGTGACATGCTTGAATGACTACCGACCAGTTGTACTCACGCCAATTATCATGAAGTGCTTTGAATGGTTAGTCATGTCACACATAAAGACTAATCTCCCTGCCTCCCTTGACCCTCTTCAGTTTGCATACCACTCAAACAGGTCAACTGACAATGCCATATGTTCTGCCCTTCACTTCTCTCTGACACATCTGGATAAAAAAAGACACATATGTCAGGATGCTATTCATAGACTTTAGCTCCGCCTTCAAGACAATCATCCCTCAAAAGCTGGTTGTAAAACTGAGCAGGTTGGGCCTGAACACCACCCTCTGCAAATGGATCCTGGACTTCTTGACAGAGAGGCCCCAGTCAGTTCAGATGGGATGTAACACTTCCAGCATCATCACACTGAGCACTGGAGCGCCCCAGGACTGTGTGCTTAGTCCACTGCTCTTCAACCTGTTGACTCACGACTGCACAGCCACGTACAACACCAAACACATCATCAAGTTTGCAGATGATACGACGGTGCTGGGACTGATAAGCAGGGATGATGAAACAGCATACAGAGATGAGGTGGAACGGCTGTCCGCATGGTGTAAAGACAACAATCTATCTCTCAATGTTGACAAGACAAATGAGATAATTGTGGACTTCAGAAAATCACATCCTGCCCACATCCCACTCAGCATCAATGGTTCAGATGTGGAGACGTATTAGGAGTACCAAGTTCCTCGGTGTGCACGTAACTGAGGAACTTACATGGATGCATTACACCTCATCACTAATCAAGAAAGCCCAGCAGAGACTACACTTCCTGAGGTGGCTGAAGTGAGCAAGTCTTCCCCCTTCCATCCTCATCATGCTCTACAGAGGCACCATTGAGAGTGTTCTGACCAGCTGCATCACTGTCTGGTATGGCAATTGCAACATAGCCGACCACAAGCACCTGCAAAGGATAGTGAAGACAGCAGAGAACATTATTGGGGTGCCTCTCCCTTCACTACAGGACATATTTTACAAACACAGTGTCCACAAGGACTGCAGCATTGTGCAGGACTCCTTACACCCCTCACATGGACTTTTCACACTTCTGCCATCCAAGAGAAGATACTGCAGCATCAGAGCCAGATCTGCCAGGGTGCAGTATAGTTTTTATCCCCAAGCTGTCAGACTCCTTAACACCATGCTGCCACCTGGGATCTTCCATACTGCCTCAACCACCTCTAAAAACAGAACTTTTATACATGCAAGCCACTTTCCTGCAAAGACTAGTGTGCATGTAGAAAAGAACTGAAAATCTCATACTGACCTTTCAGTATTTTGCACACTGCACTTTGACATTCTTTGATATCCTTCTGCTGTGAAACATTCTGACCTGTCATTGTTTACACAAGTCTTAAACAACTATTATCATACACTGAGTCATGCTGCCATTTCTGTACTACCTCACACTGTGTTGTATTATCTATATCTATTATTTATTTATTATATTACATATTTATTGACTATATTTATGTATCTAGATTGCATAATACCATACATTGCATCAATGTCCATTTTGCTTACTACACGTCAATATTGCTGCTACTTCTTTGTCTCGTCTTTGCACAATGTCTTGTTTTGTTTGTCTTTTAATTTTGATTTTAAATTTAAATTTTAATTTAATTTTTAATTTGAATTTTTTATTTGCACTTCATGTTGTTACACTGTGGACCCTGAGTTTTGCAATTTCGTCTATCTGTATACTTGTATATGGTTGAGATGACAATAAAGTTCGCTTTGACTTGACTTTAAATTTAATAAGTCAAATGACCAATGTTCAATTAATGTAGCAGATAAAAAACATTACAAAGATACACACAGTCTCACAACTTGTGAAATATCTATAGGATGCTATGCATATACATAGCTTTTTTCAATAATAAAGACAATAAGTATTTGAAACGTACAGTACATACTTTTATATAAGACAGGTTTCTCCAAAAAGGCAGCAGTTTCACAAAAAATAATACATCACAAAAAACATGGCAATCATAGTGGTAACACAGTGGTATGCTTCACCATTACTTAAGGATAATGAAAAGTTATATTGACCACATTCAAGCTTGCCTTTTGCACCACATTTAACATCACTTGCATACTTGTCATTCTGGAACTGCCTCAAACATTATGAAAAGAAGATTCTCAGGAACAAAATCTTGGTGAAAAATGTGCTCTTTTTTCCAGCCTACTTTTCTTGACTGAGTCATACAAACCTGTTTTAGATACCTACATTTTAAAAAATAATTTACTTATAGATTGTATTTGAAAGTTAAAAATAATATTTTTTTCATATTCTCTTTCTTCAAAATAATTAGAAATATTTAAAAGAATGATTAGTTTTATCATCATGTAACTGAGATATAAAATAAGCTGTAAGATTTTATACTTTCAGATGCTTTTTAAATATTTTTAAATTAAATTAATAGACAGAAAGTCTGCTGTGGGCACCATGAACATATATATATATATATATTTAGAAATTGCTTTGAAAACATTCAGAACATTTTAGAAATGCAAGAGCAATGTGCAGTACAGCATATTACAACAAAATGCTTGCACAATAATAGTATTTATTTACACATTAAAAATATTCTTCTAGCTCATTAAATATTTGTTCTGCATTTCCCAGTAGTTCATTTCTGGAAACAACAAAAATAAACAGAAATTACTACTTTTTTTTCCAAAAGACTCCTGTTTTAAAACTTGTCCCATCTTTTGGCCAATTATTCCGATGAAACAAAACTGGCAAGTTACACATGTGTAACAAGGCATACCAGGCCCAACATCTTTAGGTTCAGTTTGTTTTTTAATGGTAGATCTTTTCAAGAACAGTGTATTTTACATTGAAAATGTATGGGATTATCTAAATAAATGCACATTTCTCAAAATGAAATTGTTAACATATTTCCATGATTTGTAAAGGAAAATTACAAGGAGCAAAAAAACAGACTTTTATGTTTCTGTCACTTTTTTTACTGCGCAATGATGCTGTCTGGAGAAAAGGTGCTAATGAGCAGAATGAGATATAAAACACTTTTAGGGTTCTGTGATACTTTTCATACTTTTTGTATGAAAATGTGCTATATAAATAAATGTTGTTGTTGTGATACCAGCTCACTATAGTCAGACCTACAGTGGTGTGAAAAACTATTTGCCCCCTTCCTGATTTCTTATTCTTTTGCATGTTTGTCACACAAAATGTTTCTGATCATCAAACACATTTAACCATTAGTCAAATATAACACAAGTAAACACAAAATGCAGTTTGTAAATGGTGGTTTTTATTATTTAGGGAGAAAAAAAAATCCAAACCTACATGGCCCTGTGTGAAAAAGTAATTGCCCCCTGAACCTAATAACTGGTTGGGCCACCCTTAGCAGCAATAACTGCAATCAAGCGTTTGCGATAACTTGCAATGAGTCTTTTACAGCGCTCTGGAGGAATTTTGGCCCACTCATCTTTGCAAAATTGTTGTAATTCAGCTTTATTTGAGGGTTTTCTAGCATGAACCGCCTTTTTAAGGTCATGCCATAGCATCTCAATTGGATTCAGGTCAGGACTTTGACTAGGCCACTCCAAAGTCTTCATTTTGTTTTTCTTCAGCCATTCAGAGGTGGATTTGCTGGTGTGTTTTGGGTCATTGTCCTGTTGCAGCACCCAAGATCGCTTCAGCTTGAGTTGACGAACAGATGGCCGGACATTCTCCTTCAGGATTTTTTGGTAGACAGTAGAATTCATGGTTCCATCTATCACAGCAAGCCTTCCGGGTCCTGAAGCAGCAAAACAACCCCAGACCATCACACTACCACCACCATATTTTACTGTTGGTATGATGTTCTTTTTCTGAAATGCTGTGTTCCTTTTACGCCAGATGTAACGGGACATTTGCCTTCCAAAAAGTTCAACTTTTGTCTCATCAGTCCACAAGGTATTTTCCCAAAAGTCTTGGCAATCATTGAGATGTTTCTTAGCAAAATTGAGACGAGCCCTAATGTTCTTTTTGCTTAACAGTGGTTTGCGTCTTGGAAATCTGCCACGCAGGCCGTTTTTGCCCAGTCTCTTTCTTATGGTGGAGTCGTGAACACTGACCTTAATTGAGGCAAGTGAAGCCTGCAGTTCTTTAGATGTTGTCCTGTGGTCTTTTGTGACCTCTCGGATGAGTCGTCTCTGCGCTCTTGGGGTAATTTTGGTCGGCCGGCCACTCCTGGGAAGGTTCACCACTGTTTCATGTTTTTGCCATTTGTGGATAATGGCTCTCACTGTGGTTCGCTGGAGTCCCAAAGCTTTAGAAATGGCTTTATAACCTTTACCAGACTGATAGATCTCAATTACTTCTGTTCTCATTTGTTCCTGAATTTCTTTGGATCTTGGCATGATGTCTAGCTTTTGAGGTGCTTTTGGTCTACTTCTCTGTGTCAGGCAGCTCCTATTTAAGTGATTTCTTGATTGAAACAGGTGTGGCAGTAATCAGGCCTGGGGGTGGCTACGGAAATTGAACTCAGGTGTGATACACCACAGTTAGGTTATTTCTTAACAAGGGGGCAATTACTTTTTCACACAGGGCCATGTAGGTTTGGATTTTTTTTCTCCCTAAATAATAAAAACCATCATTTACAAACTGCATTTTGTGTTTACTTGTGTTATATTTGACTAATGGTTAAATGTGTTTGATGATCAGAAACATTTTGTGTGACAAACATGCAAAAGAATAAGAAATCAGCAAGGAGGCAAATAGTTTTTCACACCACTGTATATGGGGAAAATGTCTGAGGAAACAGTCTATTATCCAAAGATAGGTTGTTGTGCCAAAATAGGCTATACTATTGTGTACAAAGCTACAAAAAACCTATAGATAAAATCTAAGAATATGTAGTTTTACATTGTTTCGGTTAAAATTAGTATTCCTTTTTTAATGCTTAGAATGATATTGGATAAAAATGTGATTCGCGACAGAGTACCAACTTCTTCTCACTAATAAAACAATAAATGCCCATTTCAAACTTGCTAAATTGCACCTACTGTAGATGATTCATAATTATTCAGGAAGAACAGTCAGTGGACCCGTGTCAGCTGTACGCTACATCCAGACACTACCTACAATCAAAAACTGGACAGACAAACGTTTAGAGCAGAGGTTCTCAAAGTCAGTCCTGGATTCAGGTTTTTTTTTGTATCAACCAGATTCATAATCAGTGCCAACAACTGATAACAATGATCTCATTTAATTAGCTGATAACAATGATCTCATTTAATTAGCTGATATTTCTTTTTTCTTCTATTATTCTACATTCAGAAAAGAATAGCAGCATGATTTTTAGATTTATAAGACATTTAGAAATATTTCTGTTTTGCTATAGTTTTAAACAGGGCTGTGGAGTCAGAGTCGGAGTTGGAGTCGAGGAGTTGGAGACAATTTGGGGTACCTGGAGTCAGAGTCAGCAAAAATGGATTCCTAATAAATTTAAATTGTAATGAAAAAAAAATACAGCAAGTTCAAATGTCCCATTTCACAAACAATAGTCATAATTAAGTACTTCTCTGATGTAAGAATAAAGCCCAGTACATAGCTGTGTTACTACTAGTGTGAAGTTCAGCTGAGCTAGTTCAAGTTCAAGTTCAAGTACTTTATTGTCATTGTGTAACAAAACAAAATTACTTTTTGTGACAGCCCCAATGTGCATTTAAACAAAAGTCAAATAATTCCAAATATGTCGTATACAGTGTTAAGTGATCAAGTAACTAGAGCAAATTATTATTGCTCAAAGCAAAGCAGAATAAATTGTTATTGCACCTGTTAATGAATAGTACATTGCATATTATACATTGCACGTTACCAATACAGCTTATTGCACATGTTCAATTAAAAATGATCTCAGACTGAAGAGATTCAGAGTTCAGAAAGTTTATGGCAGATGGGAAAAAAGATATTTTTTAGTCTGTTTGTGCGTACACAGATTGACCTAAAGCATCTGCCTGACAGGAGGAGCTCAAACAAAGAATTTCCAGGATGAGTTTTGTCCTTGAGAATGTGTCTGGCCCTTCTCCCACAGTGAGTCTTATATAAGAGTTCGAGTGATGGCAGTTCAGTCCCAATAATGGCCTCTGCTGTTTATACAACCAGACATTCACATATTGTAATCTGGATTATGGTACATTACAAAAAGTGTTTTCATTTTATTTCAGATACAGTATAATGTGTTTAACAAGTTCATTTGAGTGTAAACAAGTGTAATGATGTAGGTGTAGGTGTGTGCTACGGCCTGATGTGTGTTCAGGGGTTCTGTCTGCACTCTCCACATATGCTCACACCCAGGGCTGAACTTTAGCATAACTTTGCACACCACCTGTTCTAGAAGATTTTGAAATTAAAAAGGAACAGATTCTATGTACTTTGGCACATAATGCTTCTATTATGTTAAGCACAATTGAGAAAATGAATAAAGTAGATGGAGAAAGTGGCAAACAGATATTAGAGGAAGACAGTTCTGCAAGTATTGGAGAAAGTGAAATCGAAGAGAATAGTGAAATTTTGGATAACATTGCTGAAGAAGCATCTAAGCTTACTACTATTCAACATATGCATTTTGCTGTTCATACTCTAAAACTTGCAATAAGAGATGGATTGAAAGAGCGTCATGCAGCTACTCTAATTGGCAAATTGAGGTAAGTAACTGTTGCAGGCAGGGCTCGTAAAACAGATGCCATTTTGAAAAGACGTGCAACAACACGCTGGGGAAGCACTTATTTGATGGTAAAGTGTTAGCTTGAACTAAAAGACTTTCTTGAAGAACTGGACAATGAAAATGTTTTATTAACTGAAAGCCAGTGGGCACAAGTAAAAGAACTGGAAAGTCTACTTTCTTACCCTTTAACTGTCACCAAGAGGTTGCAATATGAATATTTAACACCCGGAAAATTTATATTGGAATGGAAGAGCTTGATATATTGCCTGAACAAAAGTGTGGGGTTAATAGCTGATGGCATCATATCTTCAATGAAGAAAAGAGAGAGTCTCTTACTGGATAATCAAATCTTGTTAGCTGCTATTTATGTTGATACAGTGAGAAGAATTTTGTTGAGCAGTGATTTTACTACTACCTGAAACACCACCACTGGATGAAGCTATAAGCACTGGTAACTCAGGATCATCTTCTTCAAATGAAGAATTAGACTTTGATTCATAATTGGACAAAATGAAAGTTTCAAAAGCAAACCAACATTACCTATGTGTGAAAGATAAACGACCAGTAAATGTCCAAATAAAGAGATTCCAGCAGGAGTTTTTTTAAAAATTAAAAATAGTTGAAAAGTATAATCACTCATCGAAACTGACTGTAGAAGAAGCCATCCTTGTTAATCCAGAGATTATTAGTGATGTGGCTAGAACTGTAACAGCAAAGCCACCCACCCAAGTCAGTGTTGAAAGACTATTTTCAGCTCAAAAAATAATCAAGTCAGATTTAAGAGCTTCTATGAAAGAGGATCTGGCATTAACAATTCTGTTTCTTAGAACATTGCATTGAGTTAATTTTGGATTGCATTTAACAGCTATTCTACTCTATAACTATATTCCAAGTTTAATATATAAACTGTTTTTTGTTCATGTAATTAAGCTTTGTACCGAAGAATGTGGCTTATTTTTTTTGAACTGGTAAAGTTCCTGATTTTTATGCATGCTACTACTTTATAACCACTTGATAAAAGCAATAAATAAAACCTTGTTTTAATTTTTTTGTTTAACTGGCCAATAAGGTAGAGAGTCAGCTTCCTAGCCAGTAGTTATGTGGTTAAATGACATGTATGTTGCCTTCCTTCAATCAACATGGAAAATACATTAGCATATTAAAAACAGAGGAGTCGGAGTCAGAAGTACCAGAAATTAAGGAGTCGAAGTTGAAGAATTTATCTACCGACTCCACAGCCCTGGTTTTAAATGCTTAACTCTCTTTTGTTGACTTCATTATATATTGCCCTTTCTCTGTGCAGTCTGCTCCCTTCATTGTATCTTAATAATAACAATTAAAAACGAGCAGAGCAGACACCCAGGTAAACAACGCTGAATCATGAAAGGCTGCAACTACTTTAGCATCAGACCCACAGATTAGTAAAGAATAGATTAATTAATCAGTTAGAACACCTGGAAAAGTATAATAAAAATCAAGATGAAAATATTGTTAAAAATAAAAAAAAATACATTACTCCAATGTAACTGCTTAGTACATTTTAATATGCATATATATTTTTTAACCAAACTTAGTTTTTTTTTTATTTCTGTATTGTTCCCAAAACACAGAACCTGGGGAATAACAGTTCACTTAATTAACCTGCAACCAAAGCAGGTCCCCAGGTCCGGGTCTGAAAACCCTGGTTTAGATATTCTGAAGTACTTCTCATCTTTTAAAGAAACATTAATGGTACTCTGTAACAAACGATTATTCAGCAAAATATCTGATCATTCATCTCTGACCTTACGAGCTGAGATTTAGAAAGAAGAAAGACAGTGATCCAAAACAGAAGTACTTGAATGAATACAGGCAAAAGCTGATTCGAGTAGAAAAAAATGACTGAAACAGAAGGAAACATGTAGAGTAATAGCTCTCAAACTCTGTACTGGGAACCCTATGTACCTGATGTTTTTTCCATCCAACTGTTGTTTTTATTTGGACTTCTAGCCTAATTAAGCCAACTGTTATTTCCCAGTTTCCATATTTTGAGGTCAATGTAGCAATTAAAAAGCTAAGTTTGCTGCATTTTTATTTAATTTACCAAGCATTTATGTATGTATTTTAATGTTTTTCTTTTACTTGGTTTTTAAGATTTTCATCATCATTAATTATAAAGCATTTCTTCACACACTTCTGTAATTCATTGGTTGAAAATACTCCATGTTAGTGTGTCAAGGAGAGAATGTGCAGCATTATTCATAATGATACTCAGTTTTTTTTTTCATTCTCTCCTTCGCTACGACCTCCAGGGGGTCCAGAGTGCATCTCATAACTGAGCTTGCCCTTTTAATTAGGTTTTTGATTCAGTGGACCTCTCTTGATGTTACTAGCCCAGCACACTACAGTGTAGAAAATTGAACTGGCCATCACAGTTATAGAAGATGTGAAGGATGTCACTTCACACATTAAAGGAACACAGTCTCCTAAGGAAAAATAACCTGCGCTGCCATTTTTAATGTAGTTCCTCTGTGTTCTGAGACCAGTCCAACTTGTCATTAATGTGGACCTCCAAGTACTTGAAGGGGTGGACCACCTGACTCCTATACTCTGTTTCATCCCCTTTATCAATACAACCCCATAAGGGCAGAATCATTATTTATGCAACTGACTAGTGCCAGTTAATTAATTAATTAATTTTATTAATTAAATTAATTCAGCAAACTACATAAAAAAGTAAATTAATGGAAAAGCAACAAAAGTGTTTCAGAAGCACTATACACAGCAACAACTATCAATTATGTATTATTAAAAATATAGATAGATTTACAGCTAAAACAAACACTGTTGCCTTGGCTATATTGAAAAGCAAAGGGCCATTGATTGTATCAATGCTTTGGGAGATCTGTGTGTCAAGCACAAGCATTTTAATAATATAATAAGATGGCATCAACATGGTGTATACTGTAACTGGGCTATGCACAATAGCAGATCTGCTAAGGAAATGCATTCATAGACACAAACCTCAGAGTGACTTTGTTAACAATGTGACATCAAGAAACATAAATAATAAATAGAGCGAGAGAAAATCAAAATATAAGAAAAACATTTTCAGAATAATATATGATATAACATATAAAATATTCCGAATATATAATTGACCACTGAACTTGGTTTTATATACAGTAATCCCTCGCTATATCACGCTTCGCCTTTCGCGGCTTCACTCCATCGCGGATTTTATATGTAAGCATATTTAAATATATATCGCTGATTTTTTGCTGGTTCGCAGATTTCTGCGGACAATGGGTCTTTTAATTTCTGGTACATGCTTCCTCAGTTGGTTTGCCCAGTTGATTTCATACAAGGGACGCTATTGGCAGATGGCTGAGAAGCTACCCGGCTTACTTTTCTGTCTCTCTTGCGCTGCCTTTCTCTGATCCTGACGTAGGGGGATTGAGCAGGGGGGCTGTTCGCACACCTAGACAATAAGGACGCTCGTCTAAAAATGCTGAAAGATTATCTTCACGTTGCTATCTTTTGTGCAGCTGCTTCCTGAAAGGACATGCTGCACGGTGCTTCGCATACTTAAAAGCTCGAAGGGCACGTATTGATTTTTGATTGAAAAACAAACTGTCTCTCTCTCTCTCCCTGCTCCTGATTGAGGGGGTGTGAGCTGCCGCCTTCAACAGCTTTGTGCCGCGGTGCTTCGCATACTTAAAAGCAAACAACCCTATTGATTTGTTTGCTTTCCTCTGTCTTTCTGACAGACTCTGCTCCTGATGCGCACTCCTTTGAAGAGGAAAATATGTTTGCATTCTTTTAATTGTGAGACGGAACTGTCATCTCTGTCTTGTCATGGAGCACAATTTAAACTTTTGAAAAAGAGACAAATGTTTGTTTGCAGTGTTTGAATAACGTTCCTGTCTCTCTACAACCTCCTGTGTTTCTGCGCAAATCTGTGACCCAAGCATGACAATATAAAAATAACCATATAAACATATGGTTTCTACTTCGCGGATTATCTTATTTCGCGGGTGGCTCTGGAACGCAACCCCTGTGATGGAGGAGGGATTACTGTATATACTGTATATATACAGTATATATATATGTCACAAACGTACAACTAGGAGTGAGATGAGTGGACCAAGTGGAGGTGATTACCCGCCGGGCCAAGGGGTGGCGGGGTGCTCTAAACCTATTTCTGTTATTTATGCAGACTAGATACAGGAAAACCTGCCTGATCTGACGTCATTTCCTGTTCCTGCACCCAGACTGACGTCACTTCCGATTCCAGCACCCAGACTGACGTCACTTCCGGTTTACAGACTATAAAATCTCCATCTTGCCAAACTAATTCAATTCATTCTGGGAACTCAAACTAGCAACATTGTTGTGTTCAATTTAAGTCTTTTGCAGCCAAGAACAATATACGGGTGGCTGCCCCAAACCTTTTTCAGTGTGTTGAGACTCATTCTTTCACTATATATATATATATATATATATATATATATATATATATATATATATATATATATATATATATATATATATATATATATATATAATTTAAATTAATTGAAAAGAAGTTAATTAGCAGCAAAAACAGGTCACTAATTACGAAAAAGGTTAGAATAAATAGCTGCAGCCACTGCAGCTCTCCAGGACTGGAGTTTGAGATCCCTGGGTTAAATGATTGATGAATATGATTCATTATTATATATAAACTCTGTTTCCTTGTACTCATTCTTGGAAGATTAGGGGATATTACAAAGATGTTTAGTAATATTTTGCAAAATTCAAACACTTCATTATGCATTATAGAATTTTTCAAGTCACTGTTTCATACTAAAAATATTCATAGCTTATCATAAGCTTGATCCCTAAATTTTGGTTACATTACTACATTTTATTTTATTATACTAATGCATTTTATAAGTTATCATACAATAATTAAGATGATAATAATAATAATAATAATGACAGTCACTTTGTGCAACCATGTACTGATCTATATTAAGTGAGAGTTATCACTGGGCCGGCTCATGTTTAGAGGTCACAGGGGATCTTCTTAGACAGTTAAAGAAAGGTGTACTGGTGTACTAGCGAAGGTCTGATGGAAGATTTGGACAAGGACGAGAAAGGAGAAGAAAAATAAGGGAGTATTATGGAAAGAGATAACTGACATGGATAGCAAGAGAAAGGAGTGACAGATATAATGTCACTAAGACAAACACAGCAATTTTGCTTTTTTAACTTAGACATATTTCCATGACCCAGACAAAGAGTAATGGCAGAGCTCCATGTCCAGCATGGCTTATAAAAAAAAAAAAAATCACATAGCAATTTCTGGACTTGGACCAAGCCAATGTGTGTGAATCATTCTCTCATAGTCACTTTCCCATAGTCACCATAATGCTTTTCTTTAGTGATGTACAAAGTATGCCTTCAATGCTAATACAGAAACATTCAAATCAAAGTTTCTTTTATAAATAAAGTGTTTTTTTCTTGCTTTCAATTAATTGTTTATTTGAAGCAGGTAGTATAGTGTTGTTTTTAAGAAGCTGAGCTCAAAACCATAACATTGCCAGTTCAATCGCTGTTCCTAACATTCTCTTCTCTTTTGCTCCCTGCAGCACTGAGAAACCGCCTGGTGAGGGCGCTTGACCTCACCCCTTCTGAATAAACAGTTAAGTACAGCCAGTGTAAATATAAAAAATAAGTAAAATAATACAAAAATACAAAATAAGAACTTGAAAATAAAATGCAGTTACTTGGCAAGAAGAGAAAACGTCAATTTGTTAGAACTCGGGTCTTACTACTTTATTAGTGATTGCATATACATTGCATATCTTTTCAAAATGGGGTTTCAGACTTGATATTACCACGCTCTCAAGCCGTGCTCAATGTTGAGCTTAGATCTGTGCTTTGTTTTCAGCAAGGCAACAGCTGAAAATTCAATCTCAGAGAAATAGGATGTTGCAAAAAGAAGCAGAATGCTCACAGCCTTCTGTCTTATGAGTGGGTACTCCCTCTCCATACCAAGTCAGAATTCACTCAGTTTCTGAGTTGTACACCTCACCCTCGGGGTGGAATCCGACGTCATGTCAAATGAGCTGGTTCTCTTCAGGAGACCTGAACTCAGCAGGTATTGCTCCACTGAAGGGATCTATCACCCAGTCATACTGAGCACTGTTGTTTGGGAAATACTGCGGAAAAATTCCCTTAGTGAAGAGATGTGATCCATGAGACAGGGAATCACTGTGATGTCTCTAGAATCCCTGGTTTTAACAAATGCAGATTCTTTTGAAAATCTGAGTGCATTTCCTCGATCAAGCCTACTGTCCCAAATCAGCTTTTGATCTTGTCTGCCACGCGAGGAAGGTGTTTGTCTTTTACCCTGAAGTTACAGATTAAAGTGATTCATCTATTCCAAAAATATATCACTGAGGTATGCAACTTTCATGAAAAATTATTCATCATTAAATCTGATTGCAATTTCGTGCAACCCTTCTCCTACTCCAAAAAAACCTTAATTTCCTCTCTGAACTCAAAGACTCTTTGCAGCACTTTACCTCAGGACAGACACCTTGCTTTGCTGTGAAATAACACAGCTGAGTGTTCAGCTGCCATCTCCTCACAATGAGCAGAGAACTGCCTCACACTTAGGGGTCTCGTTTGGATGAAATTGACCACGCTAATAACATCAGTCAAAACCTTGTGTGGCTCAGGGCTAATCTTTCTTGATGCCAGGGCTTCTATGTGTACAAAGCAGTGTGTGAACTGCGAGTTTAGTGAGACTCTCTTGATTAGTGCCCATAATCCACTCCTTTTCTCTGACGTGGTCTGTGCACCATCAGTCTAAATGGTCACACAGTTGTCCCATGTCAGCCTGTGTTCTGTCAGGTCAAAAATCTTATATAGTTCCTTAGCTGTCGACCTGCATTGCATGTCCTTGTGAAACAGTAAATCTTCACCCAGTAGAATTGGCATCAACAAAGCACACGTAAGCAATGACCAAGCAGTCTTCATTGATATCGGTAGCCTTACCCGCTTCTAAAGAGTTTTTCAATTAGTTGTTCTTCCAAGATGTTTGAAATGTCATATACTGTATGTGTCTTGTGATCATGCCATTTGACAGCTTTAAGTTTTGAGGTGCTAGTCTCGTCCAACGTAACAGACACCATATCCAAGGCTGTGAAAAGAATTTGCTCCCCTGCTATTGTGTGTGGTTTCTTGCTTTGTGCAACCTTGTATGAGGCTATTTGTACTTTGGTATACACGGTCAGTGCTTTTACAAGCAACTTTCCTGTTCAAGGTATGCTTTCAGTTTTCTCTGAAAAAACTCAAGTGGTTTATTGATGTAACTGGGGTGTAACGTCCAAATTTTACTTCACATTTGTTTTGCTGTCTTAAAAACTGTTTGCTATTGTTCCCACTTTAGGACACTCCCAACCTGGGATTTGTTGTGCTTCATGCCCCCCTGTAGTGCCACAGCGCACCACAAACTTTGAGAATCACTGAGTTAGTACGTCTATAAAAGCTATTGTTGTAAAATTTGCATTCTAGTATCTTGAAATAACCATACATCCTAGTATTTTGACTCTTTTGGAATGTTTTTAAACTATATAAAGTGAAACTAACACACACTTTGGCAATGCTGTGAAAAATAAATTTCATTAGTGAAATCAAGGGTTCCTTCCTTGGCCTCCATTAGGCAGAGGTAACAAAGATGATTGCTAGGATTATATTAGTTCAACACAACATTCATTGATTTACATAATCAAATGCATAACATAATCGGTTGTTTAAAATTCATTGATTAGAGCTATTAATAATTTAAAACTGCAAAAGAACTTGACAAACGTGTTCATAAAAACTGCAATATTTAAACCACTTAGATGCTAACTCTTTACCATACAAAGTGCAAATCTGTCATTCACGTTATTTTATATAAAAATGCCTTAAGTGGACCATCAGGCTCTAAAACCTTTTCAGTTAATTGTATTTTTATAAGTTTAAATCAACAGTTAATATACACACTTAATACATAAAATTACTTTGATTTAATAAAAATGTTGTGTGTTCTTCAGTGCCGACTAATTCTGACACGATTTAAAGTTAGCCTAATGCTCATAGATAGCTTCTATAAAGTTGCTTGCTCACTGACCATAAACGTCAGATTAAATTCAAGGAGGACAAAAACCACGTCATAATTTTCAACAAGGCTAATCCTCTTCTCCCTTTTCTTGGCAACCCAGGTAACATGCATAATTCAGTCTGAGCTTTGACAGTCTTCCTTCTAAAGGAAGTAAAGTGCCCCCATTTCCAGTTTATATATAGCAAATACTAACACTTCATTTTTCCACTTGAGCATACACAAAAAAGAAACAGTTATGAAGCAGTCAAAAGCAAAAAAGACTAAGTAGACATATATTACAGACAGATTCTGGTAATTCCAAAGTTGAAGCATCGTCCCAACCTTTGTTTTTAGTATTGATTTTACAGCTACTCTGTGACCACAAATTTCACAGTTCTACTTCTCAAAAATCTAAAATACAGAAAATGTCCTTTTCCAGTTCCTAATAATGTCACGGGCTATCTATTGTGGGAAAAAGGTCTCCAGAAAAACAGTAATATTCAAAAAAAACTGTCTTGAACATTTCTACCTAGTTTAACTGACCCCATTAAGCAGAGAACAAAAGACAACATGTATCTGTCTGAAGAAGCTGCTCAAGTATTCCTCGGCCCTAATATGATGAGTACATGTCCCAAATGTCATATAGTACATGTCTTTGCTAATTTATGCAAAAGTGTGGTCCAGTGGGTCCACAGCTCACATCAGAAAGGCCTATTTTTAAAATAAATAATCGCCGCACTCGCGATGAGCAGTGAGCCCTAGTGGGGTGTTTGGCTGACACCTAGGGCAGTTGGTAGTGGTCGCTCCTGCTGAGCATGTAGTTAAGGAGCAGGAGTGACCGGAAGAAGGATGGCTCACAGTGGAAGACAGCGGGAGTTGGGAGGATTGGGAGGAGGATGCTCCAGCGTGAGTGTCCTGGTTGCTGGGGAACCCAAGTCTCGGTCTGGGGTGAGCAGAACCGAAGCCAGGGATCAGGAAAGCCTCCAGACCAGCAGGAAAAGCATGTCAGCTGCAGTTAGGGTGACTCCCCTGGTGCATTGCCTGGATGGGAGAAGCAGGGGAGTCGCCAGTCACCAGAAGAAGAATGCACCGGGCTTTATTTTTAAAGTACAGCTTCCAGCCAATGTTTTAACCTTATTTTAAAAAGGATTTTTTCTATTTATTGGATTTTAACCTTCACTAGTTCACTTGTTTTATTGGATTATTTATTTAAAGATTCTTGAGATACACTGCACTATTTATTTGAACACTTTGATTGCTGTTATTTTAATAAAAGCACTTGGCACTTTTGCATCATCCCCTTGCTTTGTTGTGCCTCACTGTCTAGCTCATCGGTGACGTTTCTGATGTTGTTGGGTTCAAGGGCTCCCAGAAGCAAGATGGGAGCATGGAGTGGAACCCGCACACTCAGTGCTACTGTAATAACCAAAACTGTTCCCCTAACTTCCTATATTGCAATAGCCAAGATCAAGAAATTAATTGATGGATGTGCACCTTATATGTGCATGATATTGAATTTTCAGGGCAATTTAAATGTACATAGTTCTCCTAGTGTTTGTGGGATGTCCAAACTCTATCTGGGCTCAAAGCATATGATTTTCACAAAAGAGGCACCACAAAATAACTTATATCCCATTCATAACACTTCAGAAAACTAAATTACTCCTTTTGTTTATGTGTTACCTTACAATGAACCCCTGACAACCACAAAGCATTGGAAATGGGCCAAACTGGACATTACCGAACATATATGATTGTTCCGACAGAACAAATGACAGAAATAGCAAATGGCATGTGGCCATTAACATTTTGTGAATCATAGAAATGAGAATATGATATATTTGAAGACAAAATTATACCAACTAGGCTGAGCTGCCATCCTTTCCATGTAGTTCTTGGTGAAATCCAGAGCTTCTTTGTTTTCTGGTTGCAGTACACAAAACATGGACAGCACTCCAAGGTTGTTACCATAGACTTCATTCCAACGACCACTGAACTCCACAGGATCCCAAGGAGGGAGATATTCCTCAGGATGCGCTAAAATTGTCTCACTCGCTTCCTGGATTTTGGCAGCAATATGCCAGTGTGAACTTTGTGCTTTATGCTGTAACTCCACTAAATCTCCTTTGCTGAAGTAAAGCATGGGATGACCATCGTAGTTGCCATTGAGAAAGAGAATTCCTGCACTAGGGTCTGCACAGACAGAGTGGGCCACAACTAAATAAATTAAATTTATAAAAAACACCGTGGGTGCCCCACGAGTATATGTCCTCATCATGGCATTGGATGTGTCACCAGATCATCTCTGGGGTACCTAAAACAGGGTAAAAAACAGTTTCAATTAATGAAAACATACAGCAAGATGCATTTGACTTTGTATATCCCTGCCCACAAATAATGGATATCAAAAATATACAGTATGTGTCATTTTAAAAAAATATATTTTAATAATAAAGTTGTTAAAACAGCAGCCTAACAACTCAAAAGGAAAGAATCTGATTCGGCCTGCTCCCTTTTTTGTGTGGCACCTGGTTGTTCTGTCCTTGTTCTTGTAAAATTTCTTCTATGAACCCTGGACTTCTCCCACATACCAAGAATGCCCAAGTTAGTTAAATGGTATAAATAAGTGTTGGTGAGTAATGTATTTCAATGTGCCTTACAACGGATGGGCATTTCAGTGTCTCAGTGTATGCCCTGTGCCCAACTGCAATTGGCGCCACCTCAACTCAACCCTGTAATGAAAAAATCAGATCCAGAAAATACACAGAATGAATTACCAGATTAGAAAAGACTTGACTAACCTGAATTCGCTTCTAACATAATAAACATTACCATACTTTATAAAATAATACACTCAGTTTTAGATTCTGAAGTCTTCTTCCGGAATTCGAATCAACAAAGTTCTAATTTTGAAGTGTATAGCATGCTTTCAACAGAATTAAAAATATAAATTAAATCGAACTGAAACTCACAAATTAAGTAACAATCATCCTCTTCTAGACACAATGAGTGTATGTATGTGATGGAGATCAGAATGTCAAAGCACATATGCAGTGCCCTCCACAATGTTTGGGACAAAGACACATTTTTCCTAAAGTTACCCCAAAGTTTCTGAAGAGAAACATAAGAAGACAAGCCCCCAAAACAAGTAGGAGCTAAAGATGGCTTAATTAAAGACTTGGCAGAGCATCACCAGAGAAGATACTCAGCATCCAGGGAATGTCTATGAATTGGAGACTTCAAGCAGTCACTGCATGCAAGGGATATGCAACAAAGTCCTAAATATGTCTGCTTTAATATACCAGACATGGCAATGATCCAAATATTATGGTGGCCTAAAATGGGGGGACCATGTAGGCAAAGTGTAACTGAAATGTATGCAAATATCCTTACAGGTGGCGCAGTGGTAGTGCTGCTGCTTTGCAGTAAGGAGACTGTGGAAGTTTGTGGGTTCGCTTCCCGGTTCCTCCCTGTGTGGATAGCGCTTTGAGTACTGAGAAAAGCACTATATAAATGTAATGAATTATTATTATTATTATTATTAAATGAAAGTCTGCAATATACAATTTAATCATGTCTGAATTGTTTGATTCACAATTAAAAACTGTGGAGCAGCAGGGTAAATCAAAGAAAAATGGGTCTTTGTCCCAAATATTACAGAGGGCACTGTAAGTGTAAGGTAGTAAGGTGAAGGAGACATTAGGGCTGCTGCCTCACACTTTCAGGGTCACGGTTTAGAATCCCTGTCCAGTCTCTGTTTGTTATGTATAGTTTATAACTTCTGTTTGAGCCTGGGTGATGGTGTGGCATGACTGTGTACTGAAAAGTACTGCCATTCTGTCCTGTATATAAAACACATGGATGGATGGATGGACATAGAAAACTGATATTCCAATGCAAATGACATTCAAACAGGTGGGTTCATAAATGAAGTGCAAGATTATGTACTTTAGCAGTAGAGCGTATTAGTGCTCCCTTGAACCCTCAGGTACCACTCCAAACACCAGGTAAAACTATAATTATTATTTATTTTACAATAATGTGCACTAAGCACCCTCCACTCCACACTATTCATACAAATCAATAATCCAAATACAATACCAATCCTCCTCTCCCAGACACTTCGCCACCCTACCTCCCAGCTCAGTTCAGTGTCTGGGCTTTCCCAGAGTCCTTTTATACACCCTGACCCGGAGGTGTTCCTGCCTAACAGTCCATAAGTCCTTATTACTTCCGGGCACATAAGAGTCTTTGAGCCTCCCTGCAGCGTCCTCTGGTGGGCCCCACAGTGTCCAGCAGGGTTGGGAATAACAACTCCACTGTCCATAATTCCCTGCTGGTCTTTGGGGCACTCCCATGCTACAGGGAGGGCTCCATCTAGCGGCCTGGGGGTGCTGGCCGGGATAAACAGCCGGCCATCTCCCACAGTACCAAAACTATTATACATTCTGAGGACAGTAGATTTTATGGATATCAAAATAAAGCCAACACTTCTAAATATTGTTCAGACATCTTTCCAGGTTATGGAACACAGTTCAACACAAGTCTTTTTACCATAACATACATGCACTTCTTCTCATGTAATGACAACAAAAGCTCATTTTGCATAAGCTACTGGAGGACAGTTTCATTTCATGGGTAAGCTATAACTATTACGCGACACTGCAGTAGAATATCTCCCTTGCGCTGCCTTGCTCCTCATGTTGCCAGTAAAGGCTCCTATCCCCCCAAATGATCATAAAAGAATGATGCAGGTTTGAGAATGCTATGCTGTTAAACAACAGGAGCAACCTGTAAACATCTGACATCAATATCCAATTTTACCTTTTTCTATCCTGCTATAAAGAGGCTTTTCACTCTAACCAACCAACACTGTAAAGAATCAATACAAAAAATAAAATATGTGCTTGCATATCAATATTTCCTCATGAAAAAAGACATGCCGTTATTATTAGCAATGGTATGATGGTAACAACACCCATGAAAAGCATTGCAATTGTTGCTTTATTTAAGCATATGCTGTAGCTTTCAGTTGGCCCCACAATGATCTTTATGTGCTGCAGCTTTCTAATGTCCTCCAGTCATCCATCAATTTTTTTTTTTATTTTAGATTTATTTAATTTGGTTTCAAGAAAGTAACATAGTACCCAATCAAGACACCCATCTTTTTAACAAACCACTCTTCCATTTCAGGGTCACAATGAGCTGGTGCCTATCCCAGAAATATTAGTAACAAGGAGGGAATTCTTTATAGATCATTGTCATGCACACAGCAAAGCAAAGCCAACATCCATCCATCCATCCATTTTCCAACCCGCTGAATCCGAACACAGGGTCACGGGGGTCTGCTGGAGCCAATCCCAGCCAACACAGGGCACAAGACAGGAAACAATCCTGGGCAGGGTGCCAACCCACCGCAGGACACACACAAACACACCCACACACCAAGCACACACTAGGGCCAATTTTAGAATCGCCAATCCACCTAACCAGCATGTCTTTGGACTGTGGGAGGAAACCGGAGCGCCCGGAGGAAACCCACGCAGACACGGGGAGAACATGCAAACTCCACGCATGCAGACCTGTATATCCGTGGGATGCAGGAAGAAGACAAAACTATCTGTAGAGAAACAATGCCATGAACCATCAATTTCACACACGCAATGCAAAGCTGAGGCACCAACCTTAGGCAGCAGCGTCAATGTCTATGTCATGGTGCCACTCCACTGTCAGTCCGTCAGTCTATATCCTAACACAGGGTCACAGCCAATCCCAGCCAGCACAAGATAGGGCGCAATGCAGGAACAAACCCTGGGCAGGGCGCCAGCCCACCACAGCACACACTATGGACAATTTAGGATCGTCAACGCACCTAACCTGCATGTCTTTGGACTGTGGGAGGAAACCCACGCAGACACGGAGAGAACATGCAGACTACACGCAAGGAGGACCCAGGAAGCAAACCCAGGTCTCCTTACTGCGACGCAGCAGAACTACCACTGCGCCAACATGCCACCCCCACTCCACTGTCTCAAACTAAATAGTACATGTTCCAGTGTTTTAAATTGCCAATAGAAAACATACACTTATAGTCTAAATATGTTTTATCATGATGCAGCCACAAAGGGAAGCAAAACAATTTTTTGCTGAATAAAGAACAAGGTGGATAAACTTAAGAGTTGTCAGTTAACCTAATATGCAAAATGGAAAGCCCCACAAAACTATAGACAGAACATACAAGCTACACACAGTGACCTGGATGGGAATCAAGCCCAGAATTCTGAATCTGTCAGGAAACTGCACAAATTCTACTTTTAAAGGTAAACTGTTAATAAAATGGTCATCAGTTTCTGCTGTATATATTTTTGCTTTTAACGTTTCTTGCATATAGTGTGCTATACTTTATGTATAAAAAGAAATGGAAGTATTTTGATGGGATCAAAATTGCAAAATCAAAGCTTTTTGCGAGGAAAGTTATGTGCTAGACACATCTGATTTTTTAATATTGTGCTGAAGGCCAATGTTAAGGAACAAACGACTTTACTTCTCCGCCAATTGGGAAGAACAAGCGCTAAAGCACAGTAAAGATCTCTCTTCAGTGCTCTTTTAAGAGATGATCTGTACCAACTTGCCCCTGGTCTACTGATGCCCTAAAAGCCAAAATGTCAGTCACTGGGAGACAGGCTTTCATTCCTGCCTTCAAGGTACAAGCAGAGGCTCTGTTACAACTAGCCTAGCTATCACATAAAAGCTTTTTCATGATTCAATTCCATTCGATAGACGAATAAAAATGCAGCCTAGGGCAGATTCAAAGACTACCTTATTAACACCTCAAAGTTTTCCATTTTCAAAGAAACTTTTAACCCTTCTCTAGTATCGCATCAGTGGTCACTACTTTTACGAGAGCAGAAGAATAAAGCCCTTCTTAAATGGAATAAAACACACGAGCTGTTTTGAAGTTTTAAGGCATTCCGTTATAATCACTGAATGTCACTTCGTCTCCCCCTTCCTCCCCACCACAAAAAAATACATATTTAGTCGCAGTCTGAAGCCCCTCAGTTAGGACTTGCAGGCAAGGAGTGCGACTTCCTCACATTTAAACTTGTAATCCGATCCAAAATGAGATGAGATGGAGGGGGAGAAAAGTTTTAGTAGTGATGACGGGCAGCAGTTTAAAAGTGAGATAATTTTCGCCAAGGATTCCGGCGAACGTTTAAGGTTTCATTCTCTTTTTCAACCCCCTCAACCTTTCCCTTGTTTTCTGCAGAAGCAGAGGTGATGTTTTCGCACTCATTCATCCATAAAGTTGCAGACACTAAAAATACTAAATAAATCAAATTATAAGAAATAATACAATTTTAAAGAATAACACAACTATCGGTCGCTTCGGTTCCTGGCAAGAAATACGGGAAAGATAATAACTCCCCCCCACCACCCCCCTTTGTTAAAGAGTCCATACTTTAAAAGTTAGGAAATTATGGCATTTTGCCACGAGGAAGCGACTCTGATATATCTAGACAATCGGATTTAAGAAACAACACACATCTCACTGTAAGATCCTAACTTGTCACTTTCAAATCGGAATGAGACCTGCAATCTTCTCTCCTCACTGATTTCCCATTTTTAACAGCAGCTGCTCAGACACACACTCCCCAGTCGGTACTCACGTCTCATGCGCCGAGGTGCTCGTCTGGCCGGAGCCTGTCTGTCCGTACGCGCGGCATCTCTAAAGCCAGTGACGACGAATCGCCACTTTGTTTGTCATTCCTGCACGAAAACTTGATAAACTGAAGCTCGGGGCCGTCGGGAGTGCCGAGGTTCTGTTTAGAAAGCGGCGTCATAGGCATTTGGTCGGGGAGGAGCAACTGAGCGGAGCAAAGGGGCTCTCCAGCAGCACGTTTGCGTTCTGCCTCTTCTGAGAGCGAGACGAGGCTTTCGGTTCCCGCTACCTGTCCATCTGCGCTGGGGGCGCAACGAGGGCGCGGCGTCGCGGTCGTGCGAGTGACTGATTTCACATGGATCTGCGGGTAAGGTCGTTCGCAAATGTAACACTCGTATCTACATCTCCTTTCTTTCTGTCTGCTACGCTTTCTTGCTGATCCATCAGATGTCAGGAGGATATGCCATGGATTAGTGTGTATGAGTTCGTAAGACAGTGAGGCTCAATGACGTTATTAGGCGTGTTACGGCTATAATGCAATAAAGTGGACTCAGAAAGTATCCAGATATATCCAAATGGATATATTAGCCATTTTTTTGCCCATCAGCGTACACTCAATAAGTAATGAAGTGAAACTGTGTTTTAGAAAGGTTTGCAAACTTATTAAAAATCAAAACAGACATTCCTCACTTATACGTGGGGGGGGAAGTCAAGCTAAAGTTAGAAAATGGGATTTATTAGAAAATGGAAGGAACCTTAACAAAACTGATAATGCCATTTCTCAATGTAGTCTCCACCCATCTCAATGCACTTGCGCCACCTGCCTGGAAGTGCCTGGACTCCAACAGAATAAAAGGTTGTGTCTTGTCCTCGAGTCCACTACATGCAGAGGGGTACTCCAGTCACTAGTGCAAGTTACTGTGACTTGCTGAAGACCAACGTGAAGCCTACTATTCGATCTAAGCGGCGGGGACTGCTGTCTCAAGATGTCCTTTTGCTGCAAGACAGTGCCGGCAATGAACACCAAGGCTTGTCTGGAGAAACTGAAGTCTGAGGTATTGCCACATCCTCCTTATTCGCCAGATTTGGCACTGTGTGAATTTTCACCCTTGTAGACCGCTAAAAAAATATCTGGGTGGTGGTAGTGCACACAACCTCAGACTAAGGCCACGGTTCCCCTTTCAGCAAGAACATAACCAGAAACATACAGTCAAGGTAAAACTGGAGTGGCTTTGGGACAAATCTCTTACTGTCCTTGAGTAACCCAGCCAAAGCGCAGATTAAACCCCAAGGAACTTACTTGGAGAGACCTAAATATGGCATTTTACAGATACTTCCCATCCATTCTAATGGAGACTGAGAGCATCAGCCAGGAAGAATGGGATAAGCTGCCCAAATCGAGGTGTGCAAAGTTTGTAGAGACCTACCCAAGAAGATTTTAAGCTAATAATTGCTGCCAAAAGGGCTTTTACAACGTATTGAATTAAAGGTATGCTACTATGAATGAGAGATTTGAGTTTTGAATTTTAATAAATTTTTGAACATTAGAAAAATATATTTTTGCTTTGTCATGCATTATTGAATGTAGATTGATGAGCAAAAATGGCAAATTTATCATTTAAATTAAATCTGCAACACAATGAGATGTGCAGAAAATGAAGGGGTTTGAATACTTTGTGAAACCACTGCAAGTGCTGAATTTCATATGCTTGCAAAAAGCCCCCTCCCATAAGTTTAAAATCATAACCCCAAAACACCATAAGACACTCGAGTTTTCCATATGAATTAGAGTGCCTTTAGATAGACTGTTGTCTTCCAGGGTCGTCCTTTCTGTGTCATGTAGTGCTGCTGGGATAGCGATTGGTACCCTGACACTCTGAATTAGATAAATGGCTTACAAAATGGATAGATGGAAATGAACTTGGGGTCTATTCATGGGACTTTGTTTACAGAAAGAATCATTCTAATGGAGGTGCTCATCCATGGACTGTGACGATGTGGGTTCCACTCCATGCTCCCATCTTCCTTCTGGGAGCTCTTGAACCCAACACCGTCAGTAATATCACCGATGACAGTGAGGCACAACAAAGCAAGGGGATGGTGCAAAAAGTGCAAAGTGCTTTTATTTAAAAAGTGGCCTTTTTGACGTGAGCTGTGGACCCGCTACACCACATGGACCCCACTCTGATTCTGATATACTGTACCTGCAGAAAATATTGGGAATGTGTCAAACCTGGTGGTCCTAAATACAATTTGTGTCTCCTCTATGGCATCCTGATATGCAAATCTGAACCCAATCAGCTCAGTTCACTCAAAGCCATCCTGGTTCATGCTCAAAAACGTTGAGTGGTGTTTAAATGTAGGTATTGTCAGTGAGGTCATACATGACTCCACTTGTAGACTGTTTTATACAGATGTTTTTAAACATTTTATGATGGTTTTATATCCCTCTCGAAAATGATTTCCATTGAAACCACTTCCCATGCAGATATTTGAATTGTATCTCATTAGTCTATTTATTTTTTTATTGTACTTGCTTAGGTTCCTATTAAGAGGGGTGGGGTTACTAGTAGTTTTTGAGCATATGGTGAAAGTACCGAGTGCATGAGGTGTATGGATGGCCACAAAAACACAGAAACATTGTCTAGGATAATGAGCATCACAGAGAGAGAGAGACAGAGACAGGCAGGATATGCAATGTCAGTGCTTAAATGTATACTTGATAACCATCACAGCACAACACAAGAACAGCAAGTGATCCTTCAGGAGAGAGGGAGACTCCAACCATTTTAAATTTTAAAAACAAATGAGAGTGTGATCCTTCAACTGTTTGTTTTGAGAGAGAAAAATCGAGAGTGAATAAGTGCCTTGAGCATGAGAAAGGTGATATTATTATTATTATGAGAGAGAGAGAGAGATGGAGAATGGAAAAGTATTTCCAACCCTTATTCTGGCTCCAACAAATTTTTATATTAGGTACATTAAGCTGTGAAGTTAAAACTAAGAAAAAAATAAAAGAAAAAAGCACATTAGCAGTAGAGATAGTTGTTAATGAGTTTACAGATTCTGGGCACTTCTATCATGCTACCAATAAACTTTACATGTTGTTCAGTGGAGATACTGCTAATTCAATAATCGAGCAGGACTTGTTTCACATCATTGCCAAATTACCTTTGTCAAAACAACGTTCTTTTTTCAGATATATACACTCTAGTGCAGGGGTGTTGAACTCCAGGCCTGGAGGGCTGCAGTGGCTGCAGATTTTCATTCTAACCCTTTTCCTAATCAGTAACCAGTTTTCACTGCTAATTAACTCCTTTTCCCTTCATTTTAATAGTCTTGTGTTTAAGGATTCAATCCTCTGAATTGATTAATTTCTTCATTAAATGAGAGCCAAAAGAAATGAGACATGAAACAAGCCAACAGATGACCAGCTAAATTGTGTCTTCAAACTCCACAACCAGTTTCACTCCAACCAGTTTCTTAATGAGAAGCCGATTCTTGCTGTTAATTACACTCATTATTTAATTCCATGGCTTGTTGTTGCTCTCATTCTGCCACAGCAGACATTTCCAAAACTGTTGATTTTTCTGTTTTTTCAAAGAACACCATCAAGATGGTTTGGTGACCTGAGAAATCAACCTTACTGAGACCTTCACCTTTCTTTATTTTCACATATTGTGTGATGGGCACAGGTGAGCTGGTCATGTGGCAGCTTCTTTTGTGTCTCATTATTATTTGGTTGCTAATTAAGGAAAAAGAGACAACTAAGGGGCCTGAGTCAAATTAATTAAAACTAAGGCAAAAGAAGTTAATTAGCAGCAAAAAGTGGTCAATTATTAAGAAGATGGTTAGAATGAAAACCTGCAGCCACTGCGGCCCTCCAGGACTGGAGTTTGACACCTGTGCTCTAGTGAATCTAGGTATCATTGTGTCAAAAAACAATTTTATTTTCTCACTACTGTGCAAAGTGACAGGTAAGTCTTTGTCATTAAAATGCTAACACATGAGGAATAAGCTGAAACATTTTTCACTTGTGATCTGCTGTCCATAAGGCATCTCCCGTAAATGTTTTGTTCAACAGTACATTTCAACTGCAGGATTTTTAATTACACCCTGATATCTAATAAGTATAAAAAATGCAGCAGCCTATTATAACTGACATCAGACCATATGTGCATTCTGGAATTGGGCTGGGTTAGCTGCTCTCTGTGTCCGTTGGGCTCAGTCCCAGTTAATTCTAACAGGTCACCACATACAAACAGACTGAAATCCTGGAAGGAATCATCTGTATGTGAAACATCTGCCTTGTTTCCTGCAGATCCAAAATTACCCAACACTCTTGTCATGTCACGCTCATTCAGAAACTGGTGCCTTAGTGAAGAGCAAAATAATCACCTTCATAAGGTTGGTTCACTATATCTAGAACTGGTATCCGTCACAATGTCATTGTCTGCTTCTGAATAACTGTCCTTATCATCACATGATAAATCACTTTCTTCTTTATGCAGTTTATAATCCAACAGTCAATATTCAGCTCATCCTCCTACTGCAAATGTTCAAAAAGCCATCTTGTGTCACTGGCTGAAAAGCAGTAAACTCAGGGGTGAATGCGAATGTGGCCAGCGATGGACATGTTTGAAAAACAAAGAACAAATGTTTATTTATAACTTTTAATTTACTGCTCTACAGCCCAGGTTAGCCCATGCATGTCTGTCTGTACTAGTAAGAATATATGCATTTTGTTTCTTTTAGAAAATTACAAACTAGTGCAATTGCTTTAGAAAATTAAGAACTAGTTATGAATAATCCAGGATTTCAGATTAAAATATACCATAGATGTTTATAGACTTCAAAGTGCCACTGGAATAATGTTTGCTATACATGTTTGTAGTTGGAGTTTATTGAAAGTTGTGGACCCTAATCTACCATACTGGTCTGGTACATCTTGATAGATTTAGTTTGATGAGTCTACTGAATAACCCTGGTGGGGATTTTTACTCCCAATGCATAGCTCATAGCTTCAATGGCATGCATATACCATCTTGCCACAATTAGGCAACAATTCATGAGAGATCAATCCCTTCAACAACTACACTAGTCCTGTGTATGCTGGTAGATTCTGGATCAAGCTTAGTGTGCTGCAATCTGTCTGCCATGGGTTGACCTGATCGAAGTAATAAAAATAATAATTCTTTACATTTATATAGTGCTTTTCTCACTACTCAAAACACTTTGCAAACTCCACAGCAGCTCACAGCTTAAACAGCGTGCAGAAACCTGCTTACAGAGGTACGTCCTCAAACTCAGAAAGTTCTCAGAAAGTCAAAAAGAAGTATTCAACTGACTGGATTGGTCAAAAGTTAGAATAGAGATGAATTGGTGAATACCTTCACCATTTATGTTTTTCTGACAATATTGCCCATCTCTTCTGCAATTATGAAGAATTTCAATGAAACATATCAGATTTAAAAAACAACAGAATTGCAAATGAATCTAAAGAAAATAAAAGTAATGTTGGACAACAGTTAAACACTCTTGCCATTAATGATTGAAAATCACAAACTAGAATGCATCAGCAGCTACTTTTACTTCGGCCAAAAGATTATGATGAATGGCAAATTTATGGATAAAATTCTGAGTTGTATTAAATGCTATAAAATACAATATTAATGGGCACGTAAGTGTAGTTAGATACATATATTTGTGTCCATCTTTTTATTCCTCTTCCTTCCTCCCATCCAAGTAGCAAGTAATAACCCTGCTGCTCTGATGATTGATAATATTTAACGTTACAAGTTTTAAAACTGAGAGGAGTGCATTAAACCCGGTAGGGTCTTTTGTTTGCCTTATATGTAATAATAATAATAATTCATTACATTTATATAGCGCTTTTCTCAGTACTCAAAGCGCTATCCACACAGGGAGGAACCGGGAAGCGAACCCACAATTTTCCACAGTCTCCTTACTGCAAAGCAGCAGCACTACCACTGCGCCACCTGTGAGGACAAATTGTCCAAAAATGTTGAGTGAGGAGTTTAGCGATACTAAATTGTCCCTAGTTAGTGCTTGGTGTGTGTGTGTATATTCTGCGGTGGGCTGCCACCCTGCCTGGGGTTTGTTTCCTGCCTTGTGCCCTATGTTGGCTGGGATTGGCTCCAGCAGACCCCTGTGACCCTGTAGTTGGGATATGGTGGGTTGGATAATGCATGGATGGATGTTGAGCTCCAGATCTTGTCTTTAAGGAAAGGTTCTTGTTTAAAAATTCAATTTATGTGCCTTAACAGACATTAGCAAGAAAACCATAATACAATGACATTAAGAGTTCTCCAACTACCCCTCCTTTTGTCTGTCAGTCTTATCTGAGCTTTACTGTTGACAAAGGCATGGAACTCTTTAAGTGTAAGACAATGACTGTCATAAAGTTGATAAGGAAATGTAATGATGGATGGATAGTGTTAGATATGATAAGTTCTTTGCAACATGTTGATTACTGCTGACTCAAAGCATTCCTCAGACTTGAAAAAGAACAGGATACAAGAAGTAATAAATTCCAGATGTATAGTGTCTGATAAATGCCACAAAACACAAAAACGTTAGTTTGGTGAAAAAATCAGTCAGACTGTCAATATGCCAGGCCGTAAGAGAGAATATACCAGTGGAAGCTTAGTGGAAAGTCAGTTAATCTTTAGACATACAAACATTATACTTGAATAGGCTAATTAACTTTAAAGCATGATATGAAAAGTGTACAGCAATTGACAAAATGAGGTTGTGCTCTATCTGGAATTAACTTCAGTTGGTGGTGACATTGTATGATGGTTTGTCTCTTGTCCACTATGAAGCCATTTAAAGTAGAGAAATAGAACTACAGCCTGATTAAAGACAACTGTTTTAAATATGGATTAGGATATAGTGGGTTGGATAATGGATGGATGAAATGTATACTTTAAAAGTTGTTCTTATAAAACAAGTTTTTACATACTAACAGTAGGCCAGGACTTATTATCATTAGTCTGTGCTATCCATGTGTATTGGCAAATGATTTTTGCCTTAATCCCGAAAAGCGACAAGTGCTGTACCTGTTATTCCATTCATTTAGCTCCTTTTCTTTCCTTTGCCATGTGATTGTAAAGGAGGCATTTTTTATGGTTTCCTCTTTGCCACCAATCTGTTTGTATGAAAATTCTAAATCTGTGTCATTAAAACAGGTCTCTGAAATTTACTAGTAATATTCTAAACAATTTTCAAAAGTTTAGTGTTCTGTTTATAAGCATTCGCACCTTCATACCACAAACATATCTTCACAAATGTGTACCACCGTGAACTTGTCATGCCCTACTGTCACGCCTGTGCACTTAGGGATCACCTTCATTGCTTAACTGAGGTAAGAGATCCCCCACTCCAAACCAAGAGAAGGAGCTGTCGCTTACCTTTTTCTCTCTTCCATCAAGAAGAACAACAGCGCCTGATCCCGCCCATGGAGAGAGCTCCACCCCTTCCACCAGGGACATAATAAAAAGGGGCATGCCCAAAACACCGCATCTCATTTGGATCTTAATCAGGAAATGGGAGGAGCTCCAGAGTTACCTCAAGCCTACCCATTTACTTGTTTTGTAGAATAAAAGCAACTGTGGCAGTTCTTTTGTTAGAAAGGCTGGATTGGCCAACTTTTCTTTTTACTATGGCAAGCCACAATATCTTTTTCTTTCATTAAACAGGGTTGCCTCGCTGATGCCCCAATGTTTACTGTGGGCTCCTTGAGTTTTCCTGCTTTGACGTTAGTTTCTTTACAGACTTACAGTTTCTAATAGACAACTATATAAAAGGAAATTAAGAGTCAGGAATTCTTGCTTTGACTCTTGTCGCTTTTCCTTGCTCCTTTACTAAAGCAATGTAAATAATTATAGACTTCTTTATTTTGAGACCTCTTAATTGAATTTGTTTCTGCTCATTTTCCGAAATGAGTCTTAACAGGTTTCACAGGTGATTAAATGAGAAACTCGTTCTTCTCCATTGATAGTATTGTTCTTTAGATCAATTGTTTAAAAAATTGCAGTGTGAAGTGTCTTATGTATGTCTTTCTAAATGAAAAATCAAAATAATGTAAATTGGAGGTGTTTTTGTATTAGTGGATTAAGAGTTGGGTGAAATGTATCTGTTTCAAAAGTAAGCTTTTGTAAAGGCACTAAGACATAATTGCATAAAGATATTTTCGAAATCATGCTAAAATCATTAATGTACATTTACTATCCACCAGTTTTTCGTACCTGCCTTCCAGATGGAGAAAGTGGGCTACTTGGTAACTTCGCACTGAGGATTTACGCAGAAGTACAGGAGGTAATGCCCCCTCTTCAAACAATCAATCTGGAAGGCATCCTGGAATAAAGTCAGTTTAAAAGAGTAATCACCTACAAGTCTGACTGATAAATGCCGCTTCATCTGCCAGCAAATAGAGTCAGTGTTTTCTCTGCAAGGTTTCAGGTCATGGAAGCATAGAAACAGGATTAAGGAATACGTCGAGTAAGCTGCTTTCTATGCATTAAAATGAAGTTCTGCAATTTAAGACATTCTTATTTATCATGGTGCAGGGAGTGGAGATGTGCTGCATGTTCACTGGACACGCAGGTAAGAATCTGACTGTACTCTGTAGACAAGTATTAATACTGCAGCTACTACTACTACTACCACCTGTTTTGTGAGGGTGAGAACTAGACAGACAATCATGGAAGAAATGTGAAATGTAAACTGAAAATTATCCTCCATTTCAAAAAAGTATTTAGATGGAGGGCAGGTTTTGAAAAAGCATATTGGAGCTACAATCATTGAAAACATTAAAGGTTTAGTGCAGATCATCTTCTTCTTTCGGCTGCTCCCATTAGGGGTTGCCACAGCGGATCATCTTCCTCCATACCTTAAATGTTTAGTGCAGATTAAATACAGAAAAGGTGGGTTCTGTTAAAAGGAGAAAGTTGGCTCTTATTATAAAATTTATTTTAACAAAAGTCTATCTGGCCTGCTTATTCAGCATTTGAAGCTCTTGATTCAACAGCAGGACAAGTTTCCAATAAATTAACAGTTGAGTCTGCTCAGCTGACTGAGAATAGGAAACAGTTATGTACTACTAAAGTTTGTTGTCAGAAGTTCATTTGTTTTTATATAGTTACAGTACTGCTAATTTTAGTCAGACTAATTGCAAGGCTCTGTCTTTTCAAATTCAGATTAAACCCACTGTATGGCTATATAGGCATACTGAAGTACTGTATATTACAATGGCATGGTGGCACAGTTGTTGGCACTGTTACTTGTGAAGCTTCCACATTTTCCACCAATATCTACATGGGCTCCCCTCCAAGCCCTGTCATATTCCTCCCACATGCCAAAGACGTGCCCTGTCCATGTGTGTGACTGACTGAGCCCTGTGAGACACTGGGGTCTGTTCAGAGATGTTTCCCCACATGCTCAGATAGGCCTTGGTGTTCCTATGATCCAGAATTAGATTTAAATATAATACATGCCATCATTTTTTAAATTTGTTTCCTTCAAAAAGGACCCTAAACTCTGTTCATATTTTATATGCTTTATGTTAAAGAGAAGTGTTGTTTTTGCATCTATTTATTTTATTAATTTTTCTATCATTTTTACATCTTTGTGCTGTACAAATGAAAATATTTAATAGCATTCATACTTTTAAATAGTGTCCGTTTTAAAACCACCTTATTCCAGTTTAATACTATGGACAGAGGGCAGAAAGGTATCATAGCTTATCACATTGTCACTGGGCAGGGACCATTCCTAAACACCCCCCCCAAACCATTGCTGGGAATATTCTTGCACATGCCAATTTTGGTTTTTCATATTTTGTGCTTGATACCGATTGAGCATCCCTAATCCGAAATTCCAAAATCCCAAACTTTTTGAGCGCAGACATGATGCCACCAGTGGACTATTCCTCACCAGCACTCACTTGCTCTGACCACTGTTCCCTTTAAGCGTTTTTATTACTGATGAGCAGATGTGAATAACCCATAAGCTTATACTTACAGTTTATGATTGACTTCTTCTATGCCCCTTTGAGTTTCCAGTAACATGAAGCACTAACACATGAACGACGAGTGAGTGCATTACCAAAGGCTGATGGCAATTCTAAACAGCTTCTTAGAAGGAGATAACAGCATCGTGATAACAGCAGTGCGTCAGTTTAAAATGAGAGAACATAGGCTCTAACGCTTTGTTGGTGCCAGTCTGTTATCAACCATTGTCATCGGCAGACCTACCTGCATTACAGAATGTATGTGTTGCTTATTCTCTGTGTTTGGTAACCATTTTATCAAAACACAGAATCATTGGTGGAGACTGAAAGAAAGCCTGCCACTGTTTGTTGTTGTTGCAACAGCTGATGCAGGTATTCTGCTGATGCTACTGTGGACACTTTGTTTCATGCATAAAATTATTAAAAATATTGTTTAAAGTTACCTACAGTCAATGTGTATAAGGTGTTGTAACATAAAACACAGGAGAGAGATAAAGAGTTGGGGCTCATTGAAGGAAAACCCCATATATTTTGACAAAGTTGGAAACGTTTAAGAGGAAACCAGACCAGAAGGGGCGGGTTCAGGAGGGACCATGGTCCGGAAGTGATGTCATTGTCATTGTTGCTGCAGGTCATTTGATCTGCAAGCTAAAGTGGGAAAGGATCATTAGGTAACAACACCAACCCTCAACTCGAGGTGAAATTACCATTAGATAAGCCCTCAAGTTCTCTCCCAAGTGCACATGTGTGACAAGTGTATGTGACACAAAAATATATTTTCTGTTTAGACTTGCATCAAATCCCCAAGACATCTCATTATTTATATACAAACATTCCAAAACTGAAAATATTTCTTGTCCCTGGCATTTCAGATTAGGGATGCTCAACCTGTACTATAAATATACAGTACAGTACATTTAAAAAATACATTTAAAAATATAGTAAAAAAATTATTTAAAAATACAGTATCACCATATGTTATTTTAGATTTAGTTTTTCTGACTTTTTATCAGTTTGTATTTTGAGTGAATCCAGAGCTTGAATTATAGTTAGTGCTGGTAGAAAAATGCCCTGAATGGGCCTGCATTTCATATTTAAAGCAATACTTAACCTCAGATGTACATTGGGTACGAGTTATAATTAGTCTTCACATGTTTAAAAACTTATAATGTTGTAATGTATTTTTAAATATTCCACTTCAACTGCCTGAATATACTGCACTGAAGTCCTTCATCACACATTTACAACATTTCATGGGGATTACTGACTGTGTTTGACACCATAACAGCCTTCTCTTACTAAGTACAGTCAGACTAGGAATCTTCAATTCAGGTACTGCAGCAGAAACCTGATTTAGACCAAACATAATGATTACGTTTCATGTTAATTGCCTCAGCAACCTTGACTTGCTACTTCATGCCAATTACTCTACAAAGCATTGATAATAATTTGCAAAACAGACACTCAAGAAGAGCTGTTTATCCAGCATAAAGCCCATCCATCCAAGTATCCATTTTCCACAGCTTATCAGAAGCTGGTTCATGAGGGCAACAGTCTTAGCAGTGAGGCTCAAACATCTTTTTCCCTGGCCACACTTGCCTACTCATACTGTGGGATCCCAAGGCATTCCCAGGCCATCTGGGCAATATAATCCTCCCAGCGAGCCCTGGGTCTTCCCCAGGGTCTCCTCCCAGCTGGTCATTCCCATAAAATCTCCACAGGGAGGCATCCATATCAAATGCCTGAACCATCTCAATTGGCTCCTCTCAGTACAGAGGGTCAGAGGTTCTACTCTGATCTGCTCACCGTATCTCAAATGGAGAGCCCAGCCACCGTGTGAAGAAAGCTCATTTCGCCCGCTTGTACCAGGAATCTCATTCTTTTGGTCATTATCCAACCGTTATAACCATAGGTGATGGGAGGGATGAAGATTGACTGGTAAATCGTGAGGTTTGCCTTCTGACTCAGCTCCTTTACCACTAGAGGTTGGTATAGCAACTGCTTAACTGCACTCAACACTCTAATCCATCTGTCTGTCTCACAATCCCATTTCCCCTTACTTGTGAACAGGATCCTGAGATACTTAAACTACTCCACCTTTTTCCTACTGAGGACCAAGGCCTCACATTTGGAGGTGCTGATCCTCCTCCCTGCCACTTCACACTCGGTCGCAAACCATCTCAATGAGTGCTGGAGTTCACAGCCTGATGAAGCCAATAAGACCATGATATCTTCAAAAAGCTGTGACACAATTATAAGGCCACCAAACTGGATCCCCTCCCCTCCCCGGCTGTCCCTTTAATTCCTGTCCATGAAAACCCCAAACAGAATAGGAGACGAGGCACACCCCTGGTAGAATCCCACTCCCACTGGAAAAGGTAGAGATGTTTTTCCATTTATGTCAACACAGCTCTCACTGTGATTATGCAGGGGCCGAATAGCCCTTGTAAGAGGCTCTGGAACCCAATACTCTCCCAGCACCTCAACACAGCATCCTTTGAGGAACACAGTTATGCACCTTCTGTAACTCTACAAAACACATATAGACATATTGGGTATACTCTCATGCCCCCTCCAGAATCCTCATGAGGGTAAAAAGCTGGTCTGCCATTCCACAACCTGGACAGAAACCTCATTGCTTCTCCTGGATCTGAGGATCCAGGACTGGGTGGAGACTCCTTTCTAGTACCCTGGCATAAGCTTTCCCAGGAATGCTAAGGAGTGTGATCCCTCGATAGCTGGAGCACACCCTCCTGACCTCCTCTTTAAAAATGGGCACCACCACCCCGGGCTGCCACTCTAAAGGCAGAACTCCCAATGACCACACAACATTGAACAGGCATGTCACCCATAACAGCCCAACAGTATCTACAGCCTTCTGTACTTCTGGGCAGATCTCATCCAACCCCGGGTCCTTGCCTTGTGACTTCTCTCAAGGAAATGGGCAATGATCCTCCATCAGCCTCTGGGCCTGCCTGCTCCACAGAGGGCATGTCCATCAGGTTCAGGAGCTCCTAAAAGTGTTACTTCCACCACCAGACAACATTCTCAGTTCGGATCAGCACTTCTCCACCCTTGCTGAGAACAGCCTGGGTGAATCCCTGCCTTCCCTTTCTGAGTTGCCTGATGGTTTGCCAGAATCTCTTTGAGCCCGATTGATATTCACTTTCCATGGTTTCTCCGAACTCATTTTTGCTTCTCTGACCACCAAGGCTGCAGCCCTTTTGTCCTACTAATATCTCTCTGCTGCCACGGAAGTCTCCCGTGCTAATCATACACAGAAGGCCTCCTTTTTCAACCTGATAGCATCCCTTACCTTTGTTGTCCACCATTGGGTTATTGGGCTGCCACCTCAAGAGACACCTATGGCCTTCAGGCCACAGCTCTTTGTAGCCGCTTTCACAATGGAGGCTTTGAACAAGACCCATTTGGACTCTATGTTCTCTGCCTCCCTTGGGATGCAGGAAAAACTCTTTCGGAGGTAGGAGTTGAAAATCTTCTGGACAGGGGCCTCTCCCAGACATTCTCAGAGCAGCCTTACTACTCTCTTGGGCTTTCCAGGTCTGTCCAGGCACCTCCCCCACCATCTGACCCAACTCACCATCAGGGGGTGATCAGTTAATAACTCTGCCCATCTCTAGTGTCCAGAACATATGGCTGCAAATATGATGATATGATTATGAAATCAGATCATAAACCTTTGGCCTAAGGAGCTCTGGTACTATGTACATTTATGAGCCACCTTATGTTTAAACATGGTGTTTGTTGTGAACAAACCATGCCTAGCACAACTGACAAAACACCACTTAGATTTAGGTCAGGGAGGTCATTCTTCCCAATTACCCCACTCCAAGTGTCGTCAACTTTACCCGCGTGATCACTGAAGTCTCCTGGCAGAACTATGAGTTCCCAGCTGGAACCCTTTCCAGTGACTCCAAGAAGGCCTGTTACTCCAAACTAACATTTGGTGCATAGGCACATATGACAGTCAAAGTCTTCTCCTCCACAACCTTCAGCCGAACAGAGGCAACCCTCCCATTCTCCGGGACAAACTCTAACATGGCAGCGACTAGGCAGGAACTCAATAAGAAGCCCACTCCCATGATGCATTTTTCCCTGGACAACTGCACAGTAAAGAAGAATCCATCCTCCTTCGAAGGGTTTGGTTTCAAAACCAAGTGAGTGGGAAGACATGATCCCAAATACCGTATATACTCATGTATAAGTCAGTTCTTGAAACCCAAAAAATCATTCATAAAATCAGACCCCGACTTATACGCCCGTTCAAAAATGCGACACTTAAATTTTTTTTTTACAACTTCTTGCCTCCTCCAGTCTCGCATCAGTTTCTCAGATGCATTGAATTTTGTTATAGCAGCACAGTTACCAATTTCTTTTGCTACTTCAACAATGTTTAATTTTAAACTAGCTTCATATATTTGAATGCACCATCATAGATAAGGGATGCTCTTACGGTAAAGGTGGGTATGAGGGTGTGAGATACAAAAAACACAAATCAGTGCAAATGTTGCTTCAGAATTGTTTGGGTATTACCGTGTGGTCATGTGGGCACAATAGAGAGACCGAGAGGTTAGGAGCACACGCTAATACAGCGCATTGCAGCACCCACATAGAAAAAAAAAGGCAGTGTGCTCCGTGGTTACTCTCTCAGATAGGCTTTAGCATATCATAATCTCTTGGACCAATAGCATGAGTTTTCCACATTCGACTTATATGACCGACATTATAAAATACCAGAAATTATATACAGTAAAATCAAGTCTTGACTTATCTGCGGGAGAATTTATCTGTATATACGGTATGTCTAGTTGGTATCTCTCTGCCTCACACACCAACTCCGGCTCCAGGGGACATCCCACGTCCCAAACATCAGTTTATGTGTCTGGCATCCAGTCCAACTGGGTTCCATGGTAGGCCAGACTGCTAGCTCCTCAGCTGCAGGGACTTCTCCCAGGCCCCCGTAACCCCATAAAGGGTGGGGTACTCTTTATAGAGCTGCATTATTAGGGGATGTGAATCACTCTTTGTCTGAAGCCTCACCTGGGATCAATTTGCCTTGGTGGCCCTACCAAGAGCTTCTGCTTTGGACAACATAGCTCCCAGGGTCACAGGAGCACTTAAACCCTCTACCACGAAAAAATAGACTAACAAAAAAGATTACTTTTCTCACTTTGCCCAACCCAAACTACAGTTAGTTTAAAATTCCCTAGACAAAACCTTGACTGAAATCAAGCCCACTCTATGACACTAATATGTCAGATTTTTTATTGTCTGAAATGGCCCCTCACGTTCTTTATGGATCTATAGCTTCTTAAAGTTATTTCTTTGATTTTAAGGGGAATTGTTTTTATTCTTTATTTCATCTTTCCAGGAATTCTCTCGATGTCTATAAACACAGTGTTCTTGTTTTGACTTGTGCTAGTGTGAATTTTATTCCACTCATAACTTTATTTTTATGATTTATTTTAGCCTTATTTGCTGTGTTACTTGCTTTGGATGATGCCATTAGTTACACTATGTAAAATAAATATTGACTGTTTGAAGGTAGTGTAAAATAAGATTTCTTTTCACTTTGGAATTTTGTTTTGTTTTACTATGACAATATGCTTACACTGTACAAGCTAGTCTGTATTAAATCTACTTTTGGCTGACAGACATAAAAGTTAAAACCAGTGGTTATTGTATTTGTTACAGTATAATACAGTAATTTCTTGGCAATCAAAGTCTCTAAACATTTAAATGAGACACAATGACAAGGCTGGGGCCTGTTAAAGCCCATTTAGGCATTCCTTGTGTAATTTTGGGCTATACAAGAAATAAATTGCTGTTGTTGTTAGATGGTGAATGTATCCTTTATACTCAGTACATCAAGTCAATCTGTCATTTTATTTAGAAACATTAAACGCACAGAACTTCACAAAGCACTTCATAGGCCTTTACGAGATTACAATATTAGGAATAACAATTCACATAACACTTATAAACATGCAGCATTGGCAGATGCATTGGAAATTTACAAGACATATTTTACACAGCACATCTCCATAGGAGCTGCTTAGATCAATGATAAAAATAGTGACAGGCAAAGTAACATTAAGGACAAGTAGAAAAAGAAGAGCGTAAGTTGAAATATTTTGGGTGGATCTTTCAAAGACATTAAAACACTCAAAATATTATACACTTACAGTGGATTCAGAAAGTATTCAGACCCCATTACTGTCTACACACTCTTTCGTGTTGTAGATTTCATTTTAAATGGATACATTTGTTGTTTAGCCCATCAACCTACACTCAATAACCCATAATGACAAAGTGAAAACAGAAAGGCCTGCACATTTATTAAAACTCAACTAAAATCTCTCAGTTCTGTAAGTTTCCAAGACCCTTGATTCAGTACTTTGTAGAAGCCCCATGAACAGCAATTACCGCTTCTTGGGTAAATATCTCAAAGTGTTGCACATCTGGATTTGTGTAGTTTATTGCATTCTTCCTGGCAGATCCTCTCAATGTCTGTTAGATTGGATTGGAAATGTCTGTAAACTGCCATCTTCAGATCTCTACCGCAGATGTCCTAATGGGTTTAAGTCACGGCTTTGGGTGGGCGGTCAGAGACTGGGCCCAACGCCACTCTTGTTTTGTCTTGCCTGTAGATTTTGACCATTGTCATGCTGAAAGGTGTACCATCACCCCAGTCTGAAGTAGCAGGTTTCCTTCAAGGACCTCTCCATACTTGGCTGCATTCATCCTTCCCTCAATTCTTGGCCAGTCTCCTTGAAACTGCTGCTGGGAAGCACCCCCACAGCACGATGATGCTGCCACCACCATACTTCACCGTAGGAATGATGTTAGGTGGGTAGGCTGTGCCTGATCTTCACCAGACATAGTGTTTAGAGTTCTACCCAAAGAGTTCCATTTTTGTCTCCTTAGACCAGAGAAGTGTTTTTCTCATGCCCTCAGAGTCCTTTAAGTTCCATTATGGCAAACTCCTAGCAGACTGTCATGTGTATTTTACTCAACAGTACAGCTGAGATGCCCGTCCATCTGAATGGTTCTCCTGTCACAGCAGAGAACATCTAAAATCCATTGAGTATTGTCCTTCTTGTACGGCTCTTCAGTTTATGAAGAGTCTGGGAATCCAAACTTCTTCCATTCTACAATCATTGGGGCCACTTTGGTCCTCAAAACACTCAAAGCAATGGAAATGGTTTCATACCCTTGCCCTCTTCTATGCCTCATCACAATTTTATCACAGAGGTCCATAGAGTTCCCTGGACTTCATGGCTCGCTTTTTATCCTGACAACCAGTTTTAATTGTGGGACCTCCTAAACACCAGTGTGTGCCTTTTTAAACGATGTCACAGATGGACTCCAATCCAGTTCTGGACACCTCTCAGGGAGAGTTCAAGCAAAGAGGACACGCCTGAAAACAATTTGGAGTTCAAAATGTTGGAGGAATCTACTTACAGTGTTTGACTTTTAATACATTTGCAAATCCTTCTGATAATATTTCATTATGGGTTATTGATGGTAGATTGATGGGCAAAAATGGCAAATTTATGAAATGCTCTGAACTTGTAATATTTCTATTTTACTGTTATATTGTATTGAGGATTACTTGTGTTCTGTTCTGTGTATTGTATTGTATTGACCCCCTTTTTTTGACACCCACTGCACGCCCAACCTACCTGGAAAGGGGTCTCTCTTTTTGAACTGCCTTTCCCAAGGTTGCTTCCATTTTTCCCTACTAGGTTTTTTTTTGGGAGTTTTTTATTGTCTTCTTAGAGAGTCAAGGCTGGGGGGCTGTCAAAAGGCAGGGCCTGTTAAAGCCCATTGCGGCACTTCTTGTGTGATTTTGGGCTATATAAAAATAAATTGTATTGTATTGTATGAAATGTATCAATTTAAAATAAAAATCTACAACACAATAAAATCTGCAGCATATGGACACATTCTGAATCCACTGTACTTTATAACCATATGGTGAAATATGGACCATGGAACTTCTAGATAACAAGACAAACACTAGATCTGAATTTGAATAAGATGACACTAAAAGATCTAGGTATAGTGTTCCACAGAGTAGGAGCCGAAGATCTGAGGGAGCGTTCGCAAAACTGGATTTTCTAACAGTAAATAGACAAACATTTAAAGATGTCATCTGCCTTATAGGCTTACTTGGTGTAAGCAGAATAGACAAGTACTCTGGAGTTTTGGAACAAACAACTTCACAAGTCAATAATATGGTTTTGACGGGAAGTCAGTGTAGTAGACAAGGTAACTGAGAGGTAGTGTAGTTTGAGTCAGGAGCCTCCTGAACGTATTGTAACTGCTTCATGCTTTATTTTTTTCTTTCAGTAAGACCATTAAAAAGGCAGAGACTGTCCAAACATGAAAAGTACTTCAGCATCTCATCTACAAAATCAGGAAGAGACTCTGGAGATGCTTCGCGGATATAAAACCGAACTTTAGACTCTACCTGAGCTGTAGGATTGTTAAGTACAGAAGATGATGGGGTCATTCTGAGTCACAAATTATTGAGTAGGAGTTAAACTTCTTAATTTGTCCAGCTGATCCGATTTTGATCTTACATTTGAGATGTAATTTAATTTTTGATGTGTATTCTGGGTTTAAAGCAGTGGTCTCAAACTCCTCTCCTGGAGGGCCGCAGTGGCTGCTGGTTTTCATTCTAACCCTTTCCTTAATTAATGACCAGTTTCTGCTGCTAATTAACTCCTTTCCCTTTCATTTTAATTGACTTATTTTTTAAGATTTGTTCCCCAGAATTTCTTCATCGTTCCTCTGAGTTGCTTCATTTCTTTCTTTAAACAAAAATGAAATGTGAAGCCAGTAAGCCAACATAAGTCCAACTGAGTCAGAGCCTCAGACTCCAACCAATTTCACTCCAACCAGTTGCTTAATTAGGTGCTGAGTCTTGTAGTTAATTAAACTCGTTCTTTAATTCCATGGGTGATTCCTTTGAGTGATGAACATACTCTGCTGTTCACCATCTGTCATGTCTGTCTGTCACAACAGTTTAATATCAGAGTGATTACTTCTTGGAATCCATCAAGCCTTGTAGACTTTGGATGTTAGGTCTTCCAGAAGATCTAGCAGTAGGCTCATCAAAAGCAATAATGGGAGATTAACCAGAGGAAAATACAATTTATTATTGAAATTATTGTGATCAAACTAAAAATGCAAGTCTTGTTTGACTGTGTCACACACATGCGCATGCGAGATAGCTTATAGGCTCAAATACTTGCATTTCCACGCCAGACCAGGGGTTGGCGCTGTACTCTATCTCTTTTTCCTTTTCCCCCGTAGACCTACAGAAGACCCAGCATCCTAAACCCTCTTCTGGTCTCCAGAAGTCTCCACCTACCACTTCCTCTTCTGTGTCACCAGATCCCACCTCCTCGTGACATCACTTCAGGTTCCAAGACTATGCCCATCTCTGTCATCATTTCCTGTTTGTTATATATTTATAGCAGCCATTTTGTAATAACCGTCAAGTTCAGTTTGGAACTCATGACTGTAAAGACCTCTCTACAAACCAACTATTTTCAAAGTATATGGGGTGGATCCCCAAACCTTTCACTTTGTCTCTGGCCTTACTTTACAGTGGCATAGTTGGAAGGATATGTTCTGTCCAAAGAACAGGACCTGAATTCTTTCCTTGCCAGTATGGCTTTTAAAGTACAGGGCCTGAAGCAACAGCTGGATGAGACCCAAGACGAGGGCACAAGCACAAGTCACCCTTCAACACGACCAGGCGTGGGCTCCTTCCCAGGTACTGTTAGCCATGTGCAAAAATAATGATATAGAGACCTATTTTCTTATCTTTCAACATACAGCAACCTGTCATCATTGGGAGCGAGCAGATTGGGCCAACATACTGGCTCTGTTCCTAAAGAGCGAGGTGCAGCAGACTTATTATGACTTTGGAGAGGATGCCACTGCGAACTACAACATCCTAAAAACAGAGGTATTAAAACGGTACGATGCCTCTGTGAACCAACAGTCGAGGCTGTACTAAGAATGGCATTTTAACCCAGAGCGGCCATCCCGCCCCCAAGCTTATGACATCTGGCACAAAGCCAGGTGTTGGCTATGGCCAGGTGTGAACGATTTAAAACGGGTCCTAAAGCAGGTCACCTCCAACCTGTTGGTAAATGCCTTGCCCGGCTATCACGCCAAGCCAGTCTGCTGCCAGGCGTACAAAAATATGGACACACTGGTTAAAACTCTTCAACCACATCGAGCAGACTACCAATTCAAGTGTGCAGAAAATACCCCTCATCAAATCCAGATGGGGTGTGCACCCCCTCATGAGCCCCTCCGCCGTGATACGGAGACTGCAGGCAAGCCAAAGGAGAAATGCACTCCCATTCCCCAGTGTTTTAAGTATGGAGAAGTGGGGCACATCATCCTGAAATGCCATCAATTCACAGAGCCAGTGGACTGTACCTGGGCAAAGGGAGGAAGGTACTGTGCAGTCGCTAACCCCTTGTCTTGTTCTTGTACAGGAGTGGTGGTAGTAAATTGGTGTAAGGTAGCAGCATTTTTAGACTCCGGTAGCAACATCTCTAGTGTTGCTTGCCGATGCATTGTCACCACCATGGCATTAACATAAGGCCAGTCTAATCTGTTGTGACAGGCGGCCGGGTCCCATGCCTGGTCAGGACACCCCTTCTGTATATGTTCCGGGGGAGCAGCTATGGACATCTCACTACCTCCCCTGGGACGCTTGGTGGCAGCCTCCCTGGCTGACAATGGTGCCTCAGTTTCCCGCAGGGTTTCCTGGGAGATGGAGTTCTCCACAACCCTGTGGGGAGCTGGGGTGCTGCATGGAGCCAGGAACCCACCTGGACATCTCTGCAGCCCCACCCGGAAGTGCAATTAGCTGCAGGTGATCAAGCACCTGGAGCACTTCCGGGTGGGCTATAAAAAGGGCCAGCATCCACCACTCAGAAGCCAGAATCGGGAGGAAGAGGACGAGGTTGCCTGGGAGGAGTGGTGGTGCCAAGGTGGAGAGAACAAGTGTTGTTGGTGCTGTATTAAGTGCTTGTGGGACTGTGTTGTGGCTGGAGGGATTACGGGGAAGACGTGCCCTCCAGCTGAAGAGAAATAAAAAGACTGTTTATTTTACATGTGTCTCTGCGTAAGTCTGTGCCAGGTCGGGCGCTATATAGCACCATATTACACTGTATATACAGGGAAACTTGGTGGCATAGGTCTGCCATTTGCATACTCAGTTATGATAACACTGTGAGGTCCATTTGTATGGCAGTGCTGAGAAATCCACCTTATTCTGTGATTATAGGATGGGACTGGTCTGAAAACAAAGGCAGTTTAACACAGATCACTCCTGCACACACACGTTGGGCCTCATCATGGACGGTGAAAATCCGCCTCAAGCTGTCTCCATGCAGTGTAACCAGCCGGCTACTAGGGATCATGTGGCCATCCAGTGTGGAAGAGTGGAAGACAACACATCTCACCCATGGAACGTCATCAAACCCTGATGAGGTATCACAGTTAGAAGCTCTTCTCATTGAGGTCCACGCTGACCCCCTTTCCTCCTTAGAATTTCAATTTAGGCAAATGCCGGCCTCCGTTAAACAGGAGCAGTGGAATGACAATTCTGTTAAATTTGCTAAGAAAGCAAAGCACAAACTGTACTTTCTCATGCCTAACAGACCCCACTTTTTCATTAATAATGATTTATTATACGGAGTAGCAGAACACGAGGGGGAGTTGAGGTCAGTGTTGTTAGTCCCATGAATTGTCCGGCAGCAAGTCTGTGATCTAACATCACACACCTGCTGGATGCCTAAGACACTTGAGCAAATCATGCTCTGCTTCTATTGGCCAGGGATTAATGAGCAGGTCCCATCACTTCTGCAATTCCTGCCCGGAATGTCAGCTGTGACAGATTCTTAGGAAGGATAAAACCCTCAAGCAGATGCTACGTAAGGTGGTCACCTAAGGATGGGCTGAACTGGGATCAGTTTACTGTTGTTTATCGCCAGGACTTCCTCCAGGCCAATGCTGAGGCCCTCTTCCGGTTCCCAGAAGTCTCCACCTACCACTTCCTCTTCCATGACACCAGATCCCACCTCTTCACGACGTCACTTCCGGTTCAAAGACTACACCCATGTCAATCATAATGGATGATAAATTAGACTGGACTGCCAATACTGATGCGCTGTGCAAGAAAGGACAGAGCCGGTTATACTTCCTTAGAAGGCTGGCTTCCTTCAACATCTGCAATAAGATGCTGCAGATGTTCTATCAAACAGTTGTGGCGAGCGCCCTCTTCTACACAGTGGTGTGCTGGGGAGGCAGCATTAAGAGGAAAGACGCCTCACGCCTGGACAAACTGGTGAGGAAGGCAGGCTCTATTGTTGGCATGGAGCTGGACAGTTTAACATCTGTGGCAGAGCGAAGGGCGCTCAGCAGGCTCCTATCAATTATGGAGAATCCACTGCATCCACTAAACAGTGTCATCTTCAGACAGAGGAGCAGCTTCAGCGACAGACTGCTGTCACTGTCCTGCTCCACTGACAGATTGAGGAGATCGTTCCTCCCCCAAACTATGCGACTCTTTAATTCCACCAGGGGGGGTAAACGTTAATATTTAACATTATACATAGTTATTGTCTGTTTTTTTCACCTGTATTATTATCATTCTTTAATTTAATATTATTTATTGTATCAGTATGCTGCTGCTGAAGAATGTGAATTTCCCATTGGGATTAATAAAGTATCTATCTATCTATCTATCTATCTATCTATCTATCTATCTATCTATCTATCTATCTATCTATCTATCTATCTATCTATCTATCTATCTATCATCATTCCTTGTTTGTCATATATTTATAGCAGCCATTTTTTAATAACTGACAGTTTAGTTTGGAACTCATGTCTGGAAAGACCTCCCTGCAAACCAACCATTTTCCATGTACACGGAGTGGATCACCAAACCTTTCTCTTTGCCCTTTTTTTTTTACAACAATTTCTTAATTCCTAGTGGCAGGTAGTGGGGGATCCAGCATACGAAATGAAATACTTCTATTGTATATTTTGAAAAAAACGCTTTACATGTATGCTAAAATTTAGGGGAAAACTTGAACACAATTAAACCCGAAACAAGAAAAAGGAACCAGGAAATGTTATTTTGTGTTGGTGTCTTGAAAGAATATTACTGTGTTTGAAAGAATATTACCAGAATGTTCTGTTGTTCAAACCTGATTGGTCAGTCAACACAGTCTAGACTTGAATTCAAAAAGTTAACCCCATTAAGTTTTCAGTTTCTTGTTTTAGCTGTTCTGGGTTTTTGAAATACATATCTCTGGGAACCTAACAGGGCTGGCCAATGGCACAGACTGAATACCAAAATTTACTGTTCCAGTATGCACAGGTAAATCTTAAATTGCGCAGGTTAAGAGAAATGTCTAAAACCACATAGAATGGAAGCCTTTCAACGTTGTTAAGCTGGGCATCCCAACATTAGACTGCCTCCACTAACATCAAAGCTGAAGTCAAGCTGCAACCTGGACATACAAAACCAAAAGGACACTGAAGGAAACGCACTTAGCCAGCTGCATCATGGACATTGTTGGTTCCTGCTCTTTTATGTTCTAATGGCTGTTGTACGGATTTTCTGTTTATTCTGCTGTTTGTAATATATTCTTATTTCAGGCCACTGGGAGAGCACCTATAATGAATTAAATAAAATATGAACATTTTTATTACTTAGGATACTTGTGCTACATTGCTTATGATTGAAGGCATATAAAAATCAAACTAAAAGCAAAACTCAAACCAGAGGAGTACAGAGATAAATACCACAGTTTCCTTATACAACAACTGCTTCCTTTCTATACTATAACTGTCTTATGAAAACCTGATGACTAGGCAAACCAGGGGGCCAAAGAGGTCAGAGACATTTACATTCTGTGTCATGACTACATGAAAGCAAAAAAAAAGTGTAGTTTTCAGGTTTTATATTGTTAATAGTTCATTTTCAGTGAGCAATATGAGATAGGTATACTAAATACAATTTATGACATAAGCATAAATTCACATTAATGACATAAAAAGTGCTCAATGAAAATATAACCAAGATTATTCTTCTTCATCTTTTCCCACTTCTCTGTGGGGTCAATGTGCTTGATCAACCTCAATACAGCTTGGCCCTGCATCTCCTACCAAGTCAGACTCTTTTAGTTCAGATCTTCTTTTACTTTATCTATCCACCCTCACTTTGGCCTCCCCAGCTTATTCTTCTTCTGTACTTCTATTTCCATCACTCTTTTGCCCACATACTCATTGTCTCTCCTCATCACATGTCCGTACCACCTCAACCTACTTTGCTGTACTTTTTTTTAGATTTCTCTCCTTCTTTTGTTGTACCTCTGATTGTCTCATTTCGTATTCTGTCCTTTTTTATAATTCCACACATCAATCTCAACTCACTCTTTTCTGCCACATCATATTTCTTCTCCTGCACTCCCCTTACTGCCCGTGTTTCAGCTCCACACATCATTGCTGGTCATAGCACTGCCTTAAAAACCTGACCTTTAATCTTTGCCTTAATTCTTCAATCACAAAATACTCCTGATACCGTCTACCAACTGTTTCATCCACACTGCACTCTATGGGCTATCTCTGCATGTAGGTTTCCACCTTGTGCTACCCCCAATCCTAGATATTTAAGTTTATCCACTCTTTTCAAAAGCTCTCACTGCAGGATAACTTCTGAATCCTGATCATCATTAAACCTCTTCTTCCTGTTTATTTTCTCCATTCTTCCAAATTTCTCTCCACTTCCTCTTTTCTGGTGCTACACAATACACTGTCATCAGCAAAAAGCAAGTACCAGGGGGACTGGTCTTTTATCTCACGACTAAACACATCCATAAAAAGATCTAAGAGGTAAGGACTTAAAGAAGATCTCTGGTGCAGACCTACTCTAACCCCTCACTCCCTCATACATACCCTAGACAATCCTCACATACGTCTCTGGTACTCCTTAGTCTCTCATGCACCTCCAGACCTCTTGACCGGGCACTCTGTCATAACCCTTCTCCAAATCAATAAACACCACATGCAGACCTTTCTGTTTGTCTCAATGCACAGATGACATCAGTTGTTCCTCTCCCTAGCATAAAACCAAACTGCTCCTCCCCTATGATGGTTAATTCCCTATGTCTCCTCTCTATAACCCTTTCCCAAATTTTCATTGTGTGTGATATCAGCTTTGTCCCCTTATAGTTTCCACAATCCTGAATAATCACCCCTCTACTTACAAATAGGTACAATCACACTATGCCTGAACTCCTCTGGTATTCTCTCCTGTTCATAGACCTTCTGAATGAGATCTCATAACACATCTACTCCTTCTTCTCCTAAACTCTTCCACACTTTGGTGGCATTTCTTCCGGTCCTGTCACCTTTCCATTGTTCATTCTTTTCAGGGCCTCCTTTACTTCCCCCCTCCTTATTCTTGGATTAGCTCTTTAATTTGGAACTCCATCCCCAAATCCTACCGTTGGATTTTCTTCAATCAACAGCTCTTCACAATACCTCTTCCATCTCTTCTTGATCCTGTCATGCTCACTTAAGACCACACCGTGCTCATCTTTCATCTGCTTTACCTGACTAAAATGCCTTCCTGCTTTGTTCCTAGCCTTCCCTATTCTGAAAATAATTTTCTCTCCCTCTTTTGTCTACACTTCCTCTAAAGCTTGTGCCTTGACTCTTGCCACTGCCTCCTTGTTTGTTTGCCAATGTATTTCTCTATCTTCCCTGATTGGTACCATTTCTTTTTTGCCTCTCTTAGCCTTCATAACATCCTGCACCCCTCTGTTCTACCACGTCTCTGTCCCCAGGTGGGCTCCTACTTATCCTACCCAACACATCTTCACCTGCTCTTAACACAACTTTCCTATTCTTCCACCATTCCTCCACACTCTCAAATGACTGTACTTCATTTAAAATGTTTTCCCTAAACCTGTTCTTAAGCCCTTCCTCTTTTAATCTCACTTTATCCTCGGTGTGACTTCCTCTGCTTTTATTCTCCTGCTGATTCTGATCTCCCTGTCCATCACCACCACCTTATGCTACACTCCATTTGTAAGCTTACAATTCTTGATCTCTTAAATGAACAAGCTTATTATTAACTGTATATACAGAATTTATTTTGTGTGAAAAAGTAATTTATTTTGAGAAAAGACATTGGCTCCAGCAGACCCCCGTGACCCTGTGTTCGGATTCAGCGGGTTGGAAAATGGATGGATGGATGGAAAAGACATGCAGCTTTCAGAACAAAATAATAAGCAAACTATTTGTTTTAAATGTTCATATTCTAAACGAACACTGAGATACAAAGGAAGAAAAGGAAACTTGCAATTCTTAAGGACATTTTATTTTTTAATTAAAACACAAAACTAATAGGAGGGACCGGGCATATTAAACTCTTAGAAGAATCAAGTGTAAAAAAGCTGTACAGACATCTTTGACAGTTTACAAAGTATACCCGTGTACTGTATGCTTAAAATCACTGAACAAGAACTTCAAATTGTGCGAGTACCAGAATACTGATTCACTAAATACGACATACAAGTTCTTTAGATAAGAAGCGGATCATTTACGTTAACTGCTTTGCAATGTGCATCTCTTTTGTGCAATAAGGTAATATTGCTTCATTAATTCACAGAAACAGTGTTGAAAATATCCAAATAAGCATTTAAGGCATCCAAAGTAAAAGCATGAGGTCAAGAAGGCTGAACACTGAACACATTTGGCCTCATTCTTTTTTTGCAAAACTGCTCAAGCTTTGTCACGTTGCTTGGGGATTAAAAGTGAACTGCCTTTTTTCAAGCCCAGCCGCAAATTCTCAAGTAGATTAAGATATGGACTCTGACTTGGCAACTCCAGGACATTAACGTTGTTGTTTTAAAGACATTCCTAAGAAACTTTGGCTTTATGCTTGTGGCTGTTGTCTTGCTGAAAAACAGATCTTCTCCCAAGGCACAGGTTTCTTGCAGACTGCATTGGGTTTTTGTCAAGGACTTCTCTGTATTTTGCTGCATTTGTTACCCTCTTGTCTCACAAGCCTTCCATGGTTCATAGTGAGGATGGTGTGTTTTTGACAATGTGCAGTGTTCAAACATGGCATTTAGTCTGATGGCCCTAAAGCTCAATTTTGTCCTCATTACAACATAGAACCTTCTTCCGCCTGACTTCAGAATCTCCCATGTGCCTTCTGTCGAATTCTAGCAGAGATGTCATGTACGTTTTTCACTCTCCCATAAAGCAGTGACTGGTGAAGCACCCAGGCAACAGATGTTATATGTCTCTCCAGAATCAACCACTGTAGCTTTTACCTCCTTCACAGCTGTTCTCTTGATGGCCTTCCTCACAAGTCTTCTTCTTGTACGGTCACTCCGATATTCTGGACTGCCTATTCTAGGCAGAATAACAGCTGTGTCATACTCTTTCAGTTTCTTAATGGCTGACTGAACTGGACTTGAAGGGTGTTCAGTAACCTGGATCTTTTCTTGTCTTCATCCACTGACTTGTGCTTTTCAATCACCTTTTCACAGAGTTGCCTGGAGTGTGCTTTTGTCTTCATTGTGTAGATCAGGTCACCATACTCGCTCACCAAAAGCTGGACCATCCAGATACAGGGGCATGTATACTACAGCCATTTCAACCCCCTTAACTATGGACAAGTGGTCTCCATTGAAATAATTCTATGATTTCTAAAACCAATTGGCTGTACCACTGAAGATGTGGATGTGTCATATTAAAGGCCATGAAAAATTATGCAGTTCATTATTTTGTGTTTTATGTTTGTAATTAATTTAAATCACTTTGCAGAGATCTCTTTTCTGCTAAGGCAAAAGGCAAAATAAATCCACTGTGATTTGATGTTGCATAATAACATACACTGCATTACTTGTACATACACTGGTTGACAACGTTAGACTTTGCAATGATTAATGTTATAACTAATTGCAACAGTGCATTGAAATATGCTCAGATGTGTACTGATGTTTTGTAGAGACAAAATGTGCATAGTGTAAACTTATTTTTCTGACAGAATTAACTTTATAACATTCAAGCAAATGGCAAAAACTATCAGATTTTTTCTTAACATATTACCTCCATGAAGGTGATTAAGACTTAAAATTAAAAGAAAGCTGAGGAAGTTGAAATAAAAGAATGTTTTGTGCTTTGTTATACTTAACTGTAAGAAATATACTGTACTTACTATATATATTTCTGTACTTTATATGTGTGACTATTCAAGTTAAGAGTGAGACAACAAATAACATTCATTTACTGGTTTTTGTTTTACACGTCAGCCCATTAAAGTTCCTGAACAAGTTACAGGAAACATTACAAATAATACACAATGTATAATGTACTACTGGTCAAATTATAAGTCAAGTAAATAGAAATCTGTGCAACATAAGAATTAACTATGGTTCTAAAATGTTTATTATTAGTGGGCAAAAATATGGATGGTAAGGAAATATAAAGAAAAATATGTTTGTTTTGGCACATTTGAGAGGAATGAAGGAATGTAGACAGATATTTTTGTCATATCATTTGGCACAGTTTTGCATAAACATGTAAATTCAAGTATTACATGAGAAAACACACATATGGCTAAATAAACTGAAGAATAAGCTCCTATCTAAATTCAAATTATGAAAAACAGCATCGTTACACTCTGCTCCAAATATTCTGCTGTTCACCATGGCTCAGGCAAGTGTTGTGTGCAGTAGTAGTTCACAGTTTTCTTACCCATATTGAGAATATCAGCCAATTTGTCATTTAAAAAAATGTATTATTAACAAGCATCAGAAATTAGCAATTATTTTGATTTATAGTATATAATTCCACATTTCTGTTCTCAGATCTTGCCAGGAACCCTAATAACCCTGACTGTGTCTGCACTTTACAATAACACTTCTTCTTAATCTTAAATATTTTAGGAATTAGTATGTTGCTGTTTTTCTAGAAATATGAAGTTTAACAGAAGAAATTGATATGCAAAATATTATGTATTGGGATGATACATAGAGAGGAAAATGTTCACATTTTACATGTAGATATTTAACAATCAAGCATTAAAAAATTTCAAAATGTAAAACAGAATAATGTAAAGCTCAATAAATTCTGAAAATGACTCAAACATCTGGCAAAGTTGTACAGCATTACCCATCAATAATGTGCAGACACTTTTGTTTTTTCTAACAGTGGTGGTTTGCTGGTTTACAGCTGCTAATCGTTTATTCCTTCTGGCGGCTCTTCATAAGAGATATAGGGGCTTTTGGGTAATATCCAACGGTTCTTGGTTTGTGTGACGAAAACCTCTGGAATTTGAAATCCAATGGAAGTTCTGAAAAAAACAGTAAAATAGTTAACTGGTGTAGTCAAAGGGAATGGGACAAGGGTTGGTGAAATAAAAACAGCACTCCAATGAGATGCAATATCAAGAGTAACCTGCAGTAAGACACACAAAGTAGCTGCGTTCATTTATGGTGGGTTTTTAGTGGGCATGACAGGTTAGTGGTGCAGCTGGTATCACTGTTGTCTCATAGTTGTTGGGTCAGGTGAGGGTCGCAGAGGCAGAAGGCCAAGCAGGTCAAATCAAACTTCCCTGTCTTTAGCTACAGATTCCAGCTCTTCCTGTGGAATTCCCAGGCATTCCAGCTCCAAAATTATTTCAAGCACAACTGGTATCTACTTACTGAATATTTGGAGAGAATTAATACAATGTGATACAGTATTACCAATAGTTTTTCTGTATTGTCTTCTCACTCATACGACAATGTGTGTGTGTTGCTTTCACAGTTTCTCTTACACAGACTACTCAGGGGAGTTGAATATGAAGAGTTTTATCCAGAGTAGGACGCCATGCAGTAATCAAACAGCTGGACTGATTCATTTTTAAGTATATTTTTCCAGGCTCCAAAAATAAAATATGTCCCTAAGCCATCACTATACTATTGTGACGTTCACACTTCCTTACCATATTTACAAAGGGTTTTTTCTAGGGTTGCCAATTTCTTCCCAATATCTAAAACTCCAGGGGCCTCATGTATAAATGGTGTGTATGCAGAGAAATGTTGCGTACAAACGTTTCCACGCTCAAATTGCGATGTATAAAACCTAAACTTGGCGTAAAGCCACGCACATTTCCACGGTACCTCATACCTTGGCGTACGCAATTTCTCCGCTCGGTTTTGCAGACTGGTGGCACCCAGCGTCAAAGCAGTGCTACTGTTCCTGTGTGGTCACCCTTTCTTTCTTAGACCCACATTCCTGATGCGGCTTTATAAATACACTGAAATTAACTGCATATTGTTTATTGGTGTAATGCATCTGATTGTAATTAACCTGCAGCAATATAATGGTCCAGGGAATAGCCATAGTATTCCAAATACCATAACTGCTTTAGCGTTGTTACTCTCACTGCATCTTCTTCTTCTTTCAGCTGCTCCCGTTAGGTGTTGCCACAGCAGATCATCTTTTTCCATATTACTCTCACTGCACCACTTGGAGTATTTATATCACTGTATCTGAGTGGGGAATCACAGCAGCAGCAGCTAATTGGAAAGAGAATTATCGGTATACAGCATGAAGCAGACGCTGCCTCAGCCACGGCAAAACGTTTCAGAGACTTTCCTGTACAGACTTCGCGGTTTAGAAAAAGTTTCATCCCAAGAACTATAAACGCACTCAATCAGTCCATCAAGTGCTCCTTGTAGAACTGTTTGTACTTATAAATACAATTACCTCACTGTAAACTTGCACTACAGTTATAATATTGCACAACCTGCGCCACTTTATAAAGCGTGTATTTACATATGATGACGATATCATTTTTAAGATGAAATGCAGCAAAATATGTTGATTATATTATACAGATAAAACTTTAACTTCATTTAAATAATCTGTATTGTTAATAATTAAACATGTGAGGACACGGTGCCGCAGCGCTAGCTAGTTCACGGATAGCTCCTGCCTCGCGCTGTATTCATATTGGTGCTGACGCGACACTGGAAGGATAGACGGATAGAATAATTAAACATGTACTACGAAGATATTTCAATGTTCCTTAAAAGTTTTGAAGAATCGGAGTTCTAAGCTTACAAATGGCTTCACGTCTATTACAGAGCTGATTGTGTGGCGATTGGGTATTTGGAGAAAAAAAAGTAAGGACAGGAATTGGAGGTTAGTACGTTTGAAAGAGACAGTACTTCTGTAATAAATTATTTCATTGAAGGTCGCGCATGGCGCAGCAAGCCTCTTGCGTGAGATATGAACAAGCACTGCACCACTGTGTTCCCATGTTTAATAACATGCTTTCATTCCTATCATCATGAAAAAGATATCACGTATACATCTCAGTATTTTAATTATTCTGAGAGATGTAATATCATGAATGTAATGGATTATGTGTCCTGTCAGAGAAAGAGAAAGCCCGTTTAAGAAGTAGGTAGTGATTCACACACAGAGCACATAGAAGATCAAATAAAGAACAAAGCATTTAACGTGTACTATAGTTACAATGGGATTTGAGAAACTAGTAAATTAAACAATTTTAAGATGAAGTTTATGATGTTCTACTTTAATGGCAAAATAAACTACGTGATTAAAGTGTAAATTTCGAGATTAAAGTTGACATTTCATGCTTTTTTCCCACTGTATGCCTATTTTTTTTTTGTCTACAGTGATCCCTCGCTATATCGCGCTTCGCCTTTCGCGGCTTCACTCCATCGCGGATTTTATATGTAAGCATATTTAAATATATATCGCGGATTTTTCGCTGCTTCGCGGGTTTCTGCGGACAATAGGTCTTTTAATTTCTGGTACATGCTTCCTCAGTTGGTTTGCCCAGTTGATTTCATACAAGGGACGCTATTGGCAGATGGCTGAGAAGCTATCCAGCTTACTTTCTCTCTCTCTCTCTCTCTCTCTCTCTCTTGCGCTGACGTAGGGGGGTGTGAGCAGGGGGGCTGTGTGCAGCTGCTTCCTGAAGGACAGGCTGCACGGAGCTTCGCATACTTAAAAGCTCAAAGGGCACGTATTGATTTTTTTCTCTGTCTCTCGCTATCTCTCTCTCTCTCTCTCTCTCTCTCTCTCTCTTCCTGCTCCTGACAGAGGGGGTGTGAGCTGCTGCCTTCAACAGCTTTGTACCGGCGGTGCTTCGCATACTTAAAAGCCAAAAAGCCGTATTGATTTTTTTTTTGACTGCTTGCTTTGCACTCCTTTGAAAAGGAAGATATGTTTGCATTCTTTTAATTGTGAGACAGAACTGCCATCTCTGTCTTGTCATGGAGCACAGTTTAAACTTTTGAAAAAGAGACAAATGTTTGTTTGCAGTGTTTGAATAACGTTCCTGTCTCTCTACAACCTCCTGTGTTTCTGCGCAAATCTGTGACCCAAGCATGACATTCTAAAAATAACCATATAAACATATGGTTTCTACTTCGCGGATTTTCCTATTTCGCGGGTGGCTCTGGAACGCAACCCCCGCGATGGAGGAGGGATTACTGTATACCCTAATAAGCTTTCATATGACACTCAGACGGTGGGCTATGACTTGCCTTTTCACGGTGCATTTGATATGTGACTTTTCTTTTATTTCGGGCACACGTGCGACTTTGTGAACTTGAGCTTTTAAGTTTCTCCGACACTCTGTCACTCCATCAACTTTCTTTTGTTGATTATATTACTGTTTAAACCAACAAAGAGTACGTTTTTCCTTTGCCTCCACTTGGTATTCGCTGAAATTCTTATATTTTCCCCCGTGCTTTTCCCATTGTCTTTTCATAGAAGGCTATTTATATTGATTTGCATATTCAAAGAGGCGTAATTCTGGGAGGAGTTGGGGCGGGACAGAAGGCGCGTGCACATGCGTTACTTTTCACGCTGATCGGGATTTATGTAGCGGAAGAACGTGGATGTTTGAATACGTACAAATTCCTGCATCTGGATTTTTCTGTGCGTACGCACATTCCTGCTTTTGTGCTTACGCCATGTTATAGTGTGAGTTCTACGCACGCCGTTATACATGAGGCCCCACGTGAGTTGCTTTCTCTAGTAAAAGGTGTAGCTTTCTTTATGTGTGCTCCACATTTGACTGTAAATTATGAGTAATATATTGATATACATACAGCACACATGCAAAGAATATGTTCAGGCAAATCTGTACGAAACTCGGAAGATTTTGAACTGCTACTCAATGGACATGTTACGCATAGGACTTGTACAACATTTTGGACCTGTTGCATCTGTATGCTTTAAAATATCACAAATGTCATTACCCAAGAAACAACTGTAACTGTAACAGTAACAGCCCACTTTTTTGATGACATTCACAGGTCATTGGATGTTATTATTTATAAATCGTTATACATATCCTTTGTATACATGCACAAGCAAGATGGAATGTAAGGATGGTTTCACTCATTCACCATTCTGTCTTTAAAAAATTATTCCCTATTTAGATAGTAATATTAGAACATTAGAACAATCTAGACGAGAACAGGCCATTCAGCCCAACAAAACTGGCCAGTTCTATCCAATTAATTCTTCTAAAAAAAACATCAAGTCTAGTTTTGAAAGTCCCTAAAGTCTTATTCTGTCTGTGATATAGCAGGTCCATGGGAACCAGACAAAAGTAAGGTCAGCTGCACCTGCAGATAGGGCGACTCCCCTGTTGCAGGGCCCATATCGGAGAAGCAGGGGAGTCACCAGCTAAATGGAGAAGGCTCCAGGTTTTTAAAAAAGGGACAGCTTCCAGCCTGTTGATTTTAACCTCATTCTAATGGACTTATTTATTTTGGATTTTTAACCTCCACTTTTATCACTCTGCTTTAATGGATTATTTATTTATTGCAACATTCTGAAGCACTGCACTTTGGACACTGTTTTGGTTTTGTTTGTTTTTGTTTTTAATAAAAGCACTTGTTCACTTTTTACACCATCCCCTTGCTCCCAGTGTCATTTGTTCTCATTGCCAGCTCATCCGGTTACATTACCGACGGTGTTGGGTTTGAGAGGCTTCCAGAAGTAAGGTGGGAGCATGGAGCAGAACCTGCATCGTCATAAATGGTGGCAGCGGTGGGATGAGCTGGCAATGGGGACTGAAGAGCAGGAGACAGAGCAGCAAGAGGGATAGGTGTCAGACATTTTAAAGAACCTACGGGACCCAAGCCGGAGGAGGATATTTTAAAGACTGAACTTTTTAATGGACATTTATTTATTGATTGGTTTTATTGTCATTTTAAAAGTTCTTATTCTTTTACTGTCCTGTTTTACAAGGGGGACTTGGGTTGGTTTTAATGTGGGGTTGGTTTCAGTACTTTTATTGGTTTTAGTGCAGTGTCAGGACCAGGCCGTGGACGTGGGCCACCAGTTGCAATGGCTTGGTAGTGGCGTGGAGCCTTCCTGTGCAACTGGTGACTTAAGGGGGGAGGAGTGTGATATAGTGGGTCTGCGGCTCTAAACGAATGGCCAATTGTTAAATAAATAATTGCCGCACTCGCGGCATAAGGAGGGGGCGTGATAGTGTGGCGCGAGCGGTTCTCAGGTGCATTGTGGGTGTGGGCATTTCCACCCTGAAGTGCACAGAGACAGCTTCCAACCTGTTGACTTTAACCTCATTTTAATGGATTTATTTATTTTGGATTTTTAACCTCCACTTTTATCACCCTGTTTTAATGGATTATTTACTTATTGCAACATTCTGGAGCAATGCACTTTGGACACTGTTTTGGTTTTGTTTGTTTTTGTTTTTAATAAAAGCACTTGTTCACTTTTTACACCATCCCCTTGCTCCCAGTGTCATTTGTTCTCATTGCACAGCTCATCTAGTTACATTACTGACGTTGTTGGGTTTGAGAGGCTCCCAGAAGTAAGGTGGGAGCATGGAGCCGAAACTATACCGTCACACTGCCATACTACTTGGTAGCTTATTCCAAGGGTTTATGGATCGCTGTTTAAAGAAAAAATTCCTAATATGTGTGCAAAATTTACCCTTAACAAGTTTCTAACTGTGTCACCGTGTTCTTGATGAACTCATTTTAAAATAACAGTTGTGATACACAGTACTAACTCCCTTCATAATTTTAAACACTTCAATCATGTCACCTCTTAATCTTCTTTTGCTTAAACTGTAAAGGCTCAGCTCTTTTAATCTTTCCTCATAATTCAACCCCTGTAGCCCTGGAATTAGCCTAGTCGCTCTTCTCTGGACCTTTTCTAGTGCTGCTATGTCCTTTTTGCAGCCTGAAGACCAAAACTGCACATAGTACTCCAGATGAAGCCTCACCAGTGCATTATAAAGCGTGAGCATAACCTACTTGGACTTGTACTCCACACATCATTCTATATAACCTAACATTCTGTTTGCCTTCTTGATGGCCTTCTTAATATCAATGTGATCCAGAATGTCATGATGATAAAATCAAGATTCTGTTCTGGCACCACTGAACACAATGAAGGAAACTCCCTGGACAAGGTGACAGTCCTTCACAGGGCACAAATTCACACTCACATTTGTGGAGGAAAAAATACATACACAATGAACAGGTTCAGCATTTGAATCTAGGTTTCTGGATCCAAAAGGCAGAAACACTAAACACAGTTGAAGAGCTTTCTGATCAGCTGCTGTGCAGCTGTGATACCACAAACAGATGCAATTGATTAAAATACTCTCAGTGGTGCGCTGAGAGTAACAACGCTAAAGTAGCTATGGTATTTGGAATAGTTTGGCCATTCCACACACCATTATTTTGTTACAGAATAATTACAATCATCCATCCATCCATCCATTGTCCAACCCGCTGAATCCGAACACAGGGTCACGGGGGTCTGCTGGAGCCAATCCCAGCCAACACAGGGCACAAGGCAGGAAACAATCCTGGGCAGGGTGCCAACCCACCGCAGTAATTACAATCAAACGTCTTAAATTTGTAAACGACATGCAATTAATTTTGGAGTATTTCATACTGCCCGTGTTATGGATGTGAATCTAAAAAAGAAAGGGAGACCACAGAAACAGTAGCACTGGTTTGGCACTGGGTGCTGCCCATTTGCAAAACAAAGCAGAAATGTGCGTACGCATGTTGTGAGGCTGCAGTGAAAATGTGCATGGCTTTACACAAACTTTACTTTTCATACATCTCGAAGAGAGAGTGGAAATGGGTGTATGAAACATTTTTGTGCATATGCACCTTTTATACATGAGACCCCAGGACTTCTGGAAAATGTTCTCTGCACAAAAGAGTCAGAGTTACTTGGCTACAGTACCAGAAGATATGTCTAGTGAAAACCAAAGACAGTATTTGACCAAACAACCTGATAAAATATGGTGGTGAAATGTTATAGTTTAGGGCTGGGAATCTCACCATCATAGAATCCACTATGAACTCATCAATGTACCAGAGGGTGCTTGAGGACCTTTGTGATGTGAGATCATCAATCACAAAACTGAAGGTCAACAGAAAGTGGACCTTGCAACATGACAGTGAGTCTAATCACACCTCTAAATCCACCAAGGAATGCCTGAAAAGAAAGAGATGTAGGATTATGGTATGGCCAAGTCAAAACCCAAATCTGAACTCTATCAATGTGCTTGTAGGCAATTTGAACTCTTCTGTTGGTTTGTACCAGACAGCATAGCCTTCATTGACCTCTTGCATGAAAGTGTCTTGGCTACTCCACACCGATATAAATACACCGTGAAATGCATTAAAAAACCATTTCTTTCACACCACCTGGAACAGAGGTGTCTGCTGTAGGCTCTCATCACATTTTCACTATCAGTTTATGTCTGAAATATATATTATACAAGTAGGAGAGCAATTCTGGATGGCAAGCCAGCACAACATGCTGAGAATCAGGTTGACTCCATATGCCTATTCTTTATATATTTGGATTGAAAATGCGGCTGTGGTGGACATTATAGGCTAATAAAGAGAGGTATAGTAATTCACCATGTACAAGCATTACCTAATTGGTAACCACCCAAATAATCAGATTGCGATTCAGACTTAAAAAAAAATGTAATACTCCAATCTTCACCCTGTCAAATAAGTGAAACAGTCGCCATGGTGCAATGTCAGAACCTTCGCCTCAGGAGCGGACATCCGAGATTCGATTCCCGTAACAGGATGCAAAAGTGTGTACACCTGACGAGCCCCAATTAGGATGAAACACGTGTTGTGCACTCTTTGTATTGTTTGGCAGATACTTTATCACACACAAACACACAGATATATATATACAGTATACTGTATATATATATATAAATATATAGTATATATATATATATATATATATATATATATATATATATATATATATATATATATATAGCAAAAGCATTCTTTAATTCAACACTAAGGGTAAAGAACCTGACAATGTAAGGTGAATGGTCACTTCTAGATTTTTGATAATGGGAAGAAAAAATATAGTGAGATAGTTTAAGGATAATTTATCCCAGAGATTATTTAGGCAATGTCATGTGTTTGCAGGTACTGAACTGAAGCTTAAAAGAGAATTAATTATTTATTTGAGATAGTGTAGTACATTTCTCATCTTAACTTAAGAAAATTAAATTCCAGCTTTTAAAGGAAGTAAGTATTACTTATGGCAATGCTAAGAAAATTAGTCTTGCTTAAGTATGGGTATGATTGATCATTATAAAATAAAAGATGTTTCGGAAAAATCTGCATCTAGAAGTGATTTATAATTTGGGTGGCAAATGCATCTTCTCCCTGACAAAACATGCCAGGATATTGTTGTTTGAAATGCAACAGTAATTAAATTGAATTCTTATAAATTTATATTCTTCAAAATGCTAAAATTTCAGCTTCACATCAGTTAGCAAAAGAAATGCTTGCCATTGACTCAAACAGTTTAGCACATAAATACAGAGGTCTCTGCTACAGTGCAACTAATTATGCAGTTGTGGGCTATGGTACACACAGTTTAAAATCAAGCCTAACTGTCAAACAACTGAAACGTCGCCACATCAGACACATACATTTTGACTAAACACATGGGAACAGACCACAGAAAAAATGTGCAGCATATGTTGAAATATCTTCTCCATTATTCACTATTTAAGTGTGGTACTGGAGCCTGAGAAAACATATGTCGTACTTCTGAACAACGATTGCCTATTATTTTGCCACTGATTTTTGTTATCAGTTTTATAAGGTGAACAAACAAATTGACCTATAAAAGTAGTCCATTTTTGTTTCAGATCTTTTTTTTTTTGTTTCAGATCTTGTAGACTATAATATTTTTCTCTCAAATATTGTAATTTTCAGGAAATTCAGTAATATGGTTATCCCTTTTAAATTTACAGACCAGGTTGACTCGCTGCACTTTTAAACAAAGCAACAGTAATCAAAGACAGAAATGGAGATTTGCCTCAGTAAAGTACTATTAACATTGGCAATGTAAATAAAGTGATATTTCAAAATACAGAACATTTATATTGCTGTGTTCTTATAAAATTATATTCTTCAAAATGCCAAAATTTCTGCTGCACATTCATTTCCTTTAACTTAAATGTTTACATTTTTAAATGGCCAAACTCTACACACTTATCTGAACTTTTAAATATATACATGGTCTCACGTTGAAACTTCAAATCATATAAAGAGGGTTCCCTGCAGATGCTGGCAAACTTTTTATAGCCACCTTCCATGAAAGCTTGACGAGATTTAGGCAGGACAAACTTGCTTTCTTCTTAAACTCAATTTGGAAAGAGCTTGTAGTAATGCAATGCAACACAATGGAGTTTTAGGAGGAACAAAGAAAGATCACCAAGAAGCTTGGGGAATTCAATAAGCTACCATGATATCCTGATACTGGAAGGAGAAGTCAAATGACTCTCATCTAAACTAACACATCTGGAACAAAGGACACATAGAAACAATATCTGTACCACTGGCATCAAGGAAAATTCAGAAAAGGGAGCCCCACCTACAGTTCTTGGGGAAAAAAACAATGGTCTTTAATTTTTTCTGTTTAATATGACTAAAAAATGTCACAGAATGTATACTCCAAAGGGGAATATTCTTGTTCACGTCTTCTAATAGGTAGGTTTCTTAAGTATGCAGACAGTTTGATAGCTCTTCACATATTCTGAAAATATTCTAATTTACCCTTTGAAGACCAGTGAGTTATTCTTTCCCTGACTTCAGTCCCTTCATAGTTTAAGCATGAACGAATATGATTCCAGTCTTGAAAATGACTCATGCAGCAGGTCAGCAGCCATTACTTCTTTACTCTACATGACTAAAGTTTACTCACAGTTTAAGAAATCTAACATTTGAGGACACCAAAAGAGTAACAAAGGCCATTGGAAATTTTCTATCTACTAGCATTATCCGTTTATAATGGCCATTTCTTTCCTCTTTTGCCCACATGAATATCCACCCATCTCAATTAATTACTGTACTTTAGATTATTATTGCACAGTGCTCTTTGCTGAGTGCAAAATCAAAGTTTTATAACAAGTTCAGAGGTAAATGCAGTTACAAACTTTAAAAAATACTAATTATACCATGAATACCCATATAGACAAAGATTGGTTTAAACACACAGGATAATGAAAAAGCAGATGAAAAAAGCACTTCCAAACTAAACAACATAAATGGAACTTTCTGTAACAGTATGTGTCCATTAACAGTATCACTGAACTATGGCCAGTTGACAAACGGGAACAGTAAAACAAAAACTTCACTTTATAACAAAGTCAAAAGACAAACTCAATCACAGCCCTGGAGCCCTCCTCTTCATTCTACAGCAGAGTCTGCGCTGGGCCATCTAATATGAAAACAGAATCTTTCCACTCTTTTTCCACCCTTTCACGCCTTGATTCCAAAGCATCAAGTAGAGTTTGGCCACTGGAAACCATATGTAACGGGACATTTCTGCACCCTCTGGGCATAGCTTGCGTCATTCTAATACAGTAATCCCTCCTCCATCGTGGGGGTTGCGTTCCAGACCCCCCCGCGAAAGGTGAAAATCCGCAAAGTAGAAACCATATGTTTATATGGTTATTTTTATATTGTCATGCTTGGGTCACAGATTTGCACAGAAACACAGGAAGTTGTAGAGAGACAGGAGCTTTATTCAAACACTGCAAACAAACATTTGTCTCTTTTTCAAAAGTTTAAACTGTGCTCCATGACAAGACAGAGATGACAGTTCTGTCTCACAATTAAAAGAATGTAAACATATCTTCCTCTTCAAAGGAGTGCGCATCAGGAGCAGATAATGTCAGAGAGAGAGAGAAAAGCAAACAAATCAATAGGGCTGTTTGGCTTTTAAGTATGCGAAGCACCGCGGCACAAAGCTGTTGAAGGCGGCAGCTCACACCTCCTCCGTCAGGAGCAGACAAAGAGAGAGAGAGAGAGAGAGAGAGAGAGAGAGCAAAAATCAATACGTGCCCTTTGAGCTTTTAAGTATGCGAAGCACCGTGAAGCATGTCGCTTCAGGAAGCAGCTGCACAGAAGGTAGCAACGTGAAGATAATCTTTCAGCATTTTTAGACGAGTGTCCGTATCGTCTAGGTGTGCGAACAGCCCCCCTGCTCAATCCCCCTACGTCAGGATCAAAGAAAGTCAGCGCAAGAGAGAGAGAGAGAAAGTAAGTTGGGTAGCTTCTCAGCCATCTGCCAATAGCGTCTCTTGTATGAAATCAACTGGGCAAACCAACTGAGGAAGCATGTACCAGAAATTAAAAGACCCATTGTCCGCAGAAATCCGCGAACCAGCAAAAAATCCGCGATATATATTTAAATATGCTTACATATAAAATCCGCGATAGAGTGAAGCCGTGAAAGGCGAAGCGCGATATAGCGAGGGATTACTGTATTGCTTTTTACATATTCATGCTTGGTTTTCAGTGATTCATTCATTTGGACTCCACATACCAAGATGCCTTGTTGTTATGTTACATTTCCTTTCTTTGAGTTCAGAGAAGGAAAGGGGAAGGTTTGGCACTTCCATATTCTAAAGAAAAACAGGGCTTGTTCATAGTTCTTTTTGAGGGTATTTTAGCAAGTACACTGGAGTGAGAGGACTGAACTTATGGTGTACTAATTTTGGGGCTGTGTGTGGGGTTCTTCTGAGAATATAGCCAGAATGGCTGGAGGAATAGCAAGTGTGTGGCTGTGCAGCCGTACCATTTTACCTTTTTCTCTTTTTTTCCCTTTCTTGTTTGCTACACTACTCAACTACATATTATTACATATTTTCTGTTGATTCAATAATAGCTTGATGGTTGTATGCCAGGCGGCACGGTGGCGCAGTGGGTAGCACTGCTGCCTCGCAGTTGGGTGATCTGGGGACCTGGGTTCACTTCCCGGGTCCTCCCTGCGTGGAGTTTGCATGTTCTCCCCGTGTCTGCGTGGGTTTCCTCCGGGCACTCCGGTTTCCTCCCACAGTCCAAAGACATGCAGGTTAGGTGGATTGGCGATTCTAAATTGGCCCTAATGTGTGCTTGGTGTGTGGGTGTGTTTGTGTGTGTCCTGCAGTGGGTTGGCACCCTGCCCAGGATTGTTTCCTGCCTTGTGCCCTGTGTTGGCTGGGATTGGCTCCAGCAGACCCCCGTGACCCTGTGTTCGGATTCAGCGGGTTGGACAATGGATGGATGGATGGGTTGTATGCCATGTCATTTATCATGGATCTAATACCAAAAGATCCAACCACCTTGAATTTCTTTGGCATAATAAGATAAAGCATCTAAACTTTTAAGGGAGAATTAGTCTCCATTTAACGATAAACATTACTGTATTAAAGCTTTAACCTTGAGATTGTTGACCTTCACATTGTTGTGTGGTGAAACTTGCATGTTTCTGTTAACTTGGGTTCACACTCTCAGGGGAGATTCTACTATTCTCTTACAAAATCACTGGAAAAAAATAGATCTGTGTTGCAGTTATGGTCCCACACCCATTCAGTTTTTATACTGGGCATTGCGGACTAATCAAATTCTTTTCTGTAAAGACTCTGAAACTGTTCTAGGCATTAAAGTGAATACTTTTATGATTCCTCTTTTAGACATTCATTACCCTATTACTAAAGTTCTCTGCAAAAGTGCCTCCAATTTAAACTCAATTGACTCCTTGTGTTTAATTAACCTGTATGCTAAATATTGTTAATTTTAGTTCTCTTGGTACTATTTCCAATCTAGACAAGAATTACATTTTCATTTCACAGTCACTCTTTCCTGCTGACATGAATATCAGTATTTCCTCTAATGCTGTAAAAGACCACAGATTTATTCTCTTAACTCTGGTTCTTCTTTTCTCCCTCAGCTTTATCCTTTAGCCCCTCGTGGCACTTTAACTCAATTTTACTCTGAAATGTTCATTTCTGTCAGAAACTCACTGTTCACTTCAAGGAAAATATATCTAAATTCTGGTTCAGCGGACAGTTGTGCCTGTCCGTGGTTAGCTGTTAAAGATGCTATTCACTGTTTGAATATTTCTTATTCTAGCTGCCTGGCACCCACAAAAGAAAACTGTGGAACCTGAAGCACGTCTGCCTTCATTAGAGCATGCATGCCCTGTCATGATTAATTCTCAGAATGAGTTATTAATAATTTTTATCAGGTAAGAATTAAAATCACTGCTTTTACAAAAAAAACCCAAAAAAAAACATGAATTTGAATTCTGAAGCACAAGGGCTAGATGAGATGTATCTGTGGATAAGCCCAGTGGATTACTAACACTCAGGCCTCAGAAGTGAGACTCATTTGCATACATTTTTGCCATTAAAAATAAATTAGGGCTGTCTACTAATAAACCCTATGAGATGAATAAATGCTTTTTTCAACTTTTTCTGAGTCATTCTTTGTAGAAAATTCAAACTCCTAAATTTCTAACAGGTATTTTTTTTAAAGACCCGACTCTTCCTGGTCTAACCGAGGAGGAGGAGGCTTCAGATTTAATTAGTACTGAGGGTCTGTCAGCTTTCTGGGATCAATTATCTAGCCCACATTTTCAGATGCTGAAGTCTGTCATCTCTTCAACCCACATGAATTTATCAATCAATCTGGCATTAATCACTCTACTGCCAAACAATTTAAAGACCCCTTAAACTGTTCATGATGCTGCCCAATTTCCTTGATGACTTCTAATACTAAGCTATTGGCCAATACATAAATGAGTACACCAGAACAAAACAACTTCATTCAAGTACATCATGCAACTGATAACAGCCATTGTCTTCTTTATTCAATTGATGTAGTTCCTATTTTATGCTTACCATCTGCCCTGATCTCTTTAGATGCTGAGAAGACATTTTAGTTGCATCCCTGTTAATTTATATGAGCATTGAATTATCATTTTCTTCTGGGTTCTGCAATTTCTTACTAATTTTCTGTACTATTCTCTGCTGTCTTTTCCGGTTCTTCTGTGGTGGTGATCTCTGTCACCACCAACAACTGATGAAGGTACCATGCTGCCCACTGAGTTTATGGATTGAATAATGGGTGTCCCAGATGTCCACATGATCACCATCATCTTCAATTTCTTCCAAGTGAGGCCAAAAACCTTAAGGACAAATCTATAACATCTACATTAGGTAGAATGCCCAGTGGGGGCTGGGTGGTCTTCTGACCTCTTTGTTTTTTCTGTCATAGTGGCTGTTTGACCAGACCCTTTTCTAATCTTGCTTGTTTATGCTTTATATTAAGTTCCTTTTATCTCATTTTATAAAGCACTTTGAGATACATTGTTTGTATGAAAACTTGTTATATCTCCAACAGATCCTGAGACAGATGGGACTTGGAGCTGAGTTTATAAATATGATTAAAACTCTTCATTTATCCCCTTCTGCAATAATATAGACCAATTCAGTCTTATCTTAAACCCTTCAAACTTACAGAGGAGCTAGACTCACTTGTTGTCTATTCCCTCTTCTTTTCAATCTCTCCCTTGAGTCTTAGGCCACTTTACTCCACAAAGCAGACTTAATTACCACTATAAACAAACATTGCATTCCACAAAAAATGTCTTTATATGTCGATAAGCCACCTTTGTCAATGCTGACCTCTACCTTCTCCAACCCCCACGATATTTTCATTTAAATATCTTGGCACAGAAATTTCTAATTTGGTACAAAATATAATTATCTTCAATTACTGCTGCACCCTTAAAAAACCATACACCCCTTCTCTGCCTGGGCACACACCTCTCTATCTTTCTACTGTTGTTTGGCCATTATTAAAATGCCTGCTACCTTCTCCTGAAAGCGTTTCCCCGTGGCTTCACTCAGCCGGTCTGGGGTAAGCAGTTTAAGAACATGGCAGAGCTCATAAAGCTCCTGGAGGCACAAAGGATGGCCTTACAATCTGAGGGAGCAGAATCATCCCTTAGTCGAACTCAGCCGAAGTACGTCCCAAAACCTAGCACCCCCCCCGTACGCACCGAAACCCCCCCGTAAAACCCAGAGCTTGTGCCAACGTCCCCGGAGTCGTGGGCGCGTGTACTACTTGGAAGCGAGGAGGGATGCAGGTGGAGGGGGAGGAGGGGTTGGTGTGCTCTGACTAACCCACCAGTGTGTGCTGCCGCGTCAATGGTTAAGGATTAAGACCAATATAGTCTGTGTCCATGCAGAAATCTGCTTGTCTGCCACTTGTGTCATCAGTTACGGAGATCGGTACGGAAACTAACTGTGGCCATCCTCCCGAATCCACCACATCTGGTGATACTGGGGCGGGACTGGTCTAAAATTAAAAGCGGTGAGACACATACCACTCCTGGGATTAACTTAGGCCTAGTCTCAAGCTGCCTCCACACCGTGTAACCAGCTGGCGGAGAGAGACAAAGCGGCCTCCCTGAGTGACGTGGCAACTCGGGGTCATCGCAGGCCAATATGTCATCCCCCAGTGCCGAGACGGAACGGAAGGAAACCTCATCCCTTGAGGTTGGTCTGGACCCTCTCTTACTTTTGCAGTTTCAATTTAAAGAAATGCCAGCTTCTTTTAAAAGAGAGCAGTGGAATGATGATTCCCTGAAGTTTGCCAAAAATGCAGTGGTCCTGGTCAATGGCCAGCGCACTAACCAGTCGATGCCACAGGGTCCTCACTCTGTGTTAGAAAACAACCTTCTATATCGCGTAGCAGAGCATGATGGGCAGGAGTGGAGGCAACTGCTAATCCCGCGGACCTTCCGGCAGCAGGTCTGTGAGTTAGCACACACCCACCTCCTAGGTGGCCATTTGAGCACCGGGAAAACCCTAGAGCGGATCAAGTTCCGCTTCTATTGGCTAGGAATCAATGAGGAGGTTCGTCGCTTTTGCACTTCCTGCCCGGAGTGTAAATTGTGACAAATTCCTAGGAAGGACTGTACTCCTCTCGTTCCTATTCCCCTGATTGATGTTCCCTTCCACAGAATTGGGGTCAATTTATTCGGACCCCTAGAGCCCTCAGCCTCGTGGATTATGCTGCCAACTACTCCGAAGCTGTTCCGTTGTGCTCAGCTAATTCTAAAGCCATCGCACGGGAATTGGTAGAGGTCTTTGCGCGTGTCATTATACCTAAGGAAGTCCTGATGGACCAAGGGACGCCCTTCACCTCGGAGACATTCAAGGAGACTGCCAAGTTACTTAAAATAAAGCATCTAAAGACCACGATATATCATCTTCAAACCGACGGTTTGATAGAGAGGTTCAATCAGATCCCAAACAAATGCTTCGTAAGGTGCTCAATGAGGATGGAAGGAACTGGGATCAGCTCCTCCCCCTCATCCTTTTTACCTATCGGGAAGTCCCACAAGCCTCCACGGGGTTCTCCCCTTTTGAATAATTGTATTGGTGACAACCCCGGGGCATATTAGATATTCTAAAAGAAGGATGGGAAGAAGATGCTCTTCCCTCTACAAATATATTGGAGTACATCGCGCAATTATGCAATAGATTTGGTAAAATTCTGCCCCTCCTTAAAAGTCACATGGAAACAGACAGATCCGATATTATGACCGTGGCACATCTCTCAGGGAGTTCCGCCTGGGAGATTGGGTCATGGTCCTAGTATCTACCTCCCATTCTAAGTTACTAGCCCATTGGCTAGGTCCATACGAAGTTAAGGAGAGGAAAGGACTCGTCGACTATTTGGTGAGTCAATCCAATCGTTGGCCGAGGGAGCGGGTTTATCATGGAAATCTGCTCAAACCGTGGAAGGACAGGGATCTCGATCCCTCTTCCGGTCAGCCCCGCTCACTCTTTGCTCAAGCGAGTAGCCTTTAACTGTGGTGTGGAGTTAAGCCACAGACAGCGACAGGAGCTGGAAACAGTTATCCTATCTGTCCCGGAGATAGTAAATGAAAACCCCGGAAGGATCTCTCTGATTGAGCATGACATTGTGACAGAGCCTGGGGAGGTAGTCTGCAGAATGTCTGTATCACCTTTCCGAGGCAAAAAGAGCTGAAGTGGAGCTTGAGATCATGCACATGCTAGAACTGGGAGTGATAGAGGAAAGTCATAGTCTCTGGTCCAGTCCCATTGTCTTGGTCAGTACGCCTAACGGGAGTTTGCAATCACTTCTGTTGTCTTAATCAAGTCTCCCAATTTGATGCTTATCCAATGCCACAAGTGGACGACCTCCTTGAGAGGCTAGGACAAGCTCAGTATTTGACCACACTGGACATGACAAAGGGGTATTGGCAGGTTCCTTTAACGGACTCCGCAAAGGTTAATACCACGTTTAGTACCCCTAGCGGACACTGGCAGTATTGTGTCCTTCCATTTGGGTTACATGGGGCTATGGCAACTTTCCAGCGTCTGGTGGACAAAGTGCTCAGACCCCATAACTCGTATAGTGTTGCCTACCTGGATGACGTGGTCATCTATTCCAGCACATGGACAGAACACCTACAACAGGTAGAAGCGGTATTGTGGACGTTTGGTGAGGCCGGACTTTGGATTAATCTGAAGAAATGTTTCTTTGGATTGAGCGAAGCCAAGTATTTAGGCTAACTGGTGGGTCAGGGTACCATGAAGCCACAGTGCTCCAAAGTAGATGCCATTTTGAAATGGATTTTGAAATGGCCCCGTCCACGAACCAAACGGCAGGTACAAGCCTTTTTCGGGTTAGCGGGGTACTACCGCCGTTTTTTGCCCCGGTTCTTGGAGAGAGCGGCACCCTTGACTGATTTGACAAAGAAGAGGGCTCCAAACATTGTGGTATGGACTGACAAGACAGGCACTGCATTTAGTGACTTGAAGCAGGCCCTTATGTCCGTACCTATTCTGAAAGCACTTAACTTTTCTTTACCTTTCATCCTCCAGGCGGACGCTTCGGACACAGGCCTGGGGCCTGTGCTGAGCCAAAGCATCGACAGTGTGGAACACCCCATCATGTTCCTGAGGCGGAAACTGTTGGACCGGGAGACCAGGTATGCAGCAGTGGAGAGAGAGAGGCTTGGGTGATTAAATGGGCGATTACTCAGCTGAGGTACTACCTGTTGGGCCGGGAATTCACCCTTGTCACGGACCATGCACCTTTACAGTGGATGGCCTGGCCCTGCACAAGGAGTCGAATCCGCGGGTTACCAGGTGGTTTCTTGACCTCTAACCATACAAGTTTTCACTCATTCATTGTCGGGGCACTCTTCACGCCAACGCAGATGCTCTTTCTCAGGCTCACAACCTGTCGGTCAGGGTCGCCCGACCCGACGGGTCCTGGCTGAGGGGGGGGGGGCCTTGTCACACATGTGCGCATGGGAGGCAGGTAAAGGGCTTGAGTAAGGGCAATTCGAATGATACCGGGATATGGCAGAGTGCACTGACGTTTTCTCCCTTTCCTGCAGACCATTCACGGGAGATTCCACCTGGCCCTCGTGACGTCACGTCCGGGTCCGAGCCTATGGAAGAAGACCTTGCCAGCTCCAGCCCTTGTGATGTCACGTCCAGGCTCGAGCCTATGGCTGAAGACCTTCATGAGCCAGACCCCTTTGACCTCACTTCCTGTCTTCCTCTTTAAAAGCCTCCACCTTTTCCCTATTCCTGCAGTTCTGTTTTGGACTCGGTTTTGTGCACAGCAGTGCTATCATTAATCTCGATTTGCAGCCAGGAAACCAAATACATGGGTGGCTGCCCCAAACCTTGCTATGGCTCTTTGTGGCTTTTGTGACACTGTACAATCCAAGGCTGAATGGACTTAATCGTGACATTAGATTGCTCAGAACATTTACTTATATTGTAGAATGTCCAGGAGGGGGTGTGTTGCCAGTTGACCTAGTTCACTAGAACTGTGATTTTTGTCTGACTAAGTTTAAACTCAGCTAGTGCCATTACTACTAGCAATGTTTATTGAAACTAGAGAAAGTAAAATTCTTCCAAAAACATTACACCAAGCATCAATTATTGTCCCTCCAAAAAATAATGCTTTGATACAATGTCCATCACATAGACTAATTTCACTGCTAAATAATAAAGTTAAGATACTGGCAAAGGTTGAAGATAAAAAATAAAGAATGTGCTGCCTTCTGTAATATTACAATAGCAAACCACTTTATTAATGACATATACTGTACTGCAATATGAATACAATGTTTCACAATTATTTAATGTAATATATTTATTTACAATATCTTAATTTCCAGAGGTCTTTCATAAAGCTGAATGTATTTACCATATTGCACAAATTTGGGTTTGGTCCCAGTAATCTGTATTGATTAAATTACTTTATATAAGACCAGAAGCCTTGGTCTGTATTAATAATATGAACTTATATTACTTCTAATTATTACATGCAACCAGGCAAGGGTGTCTACGATCACCAATGCTTTCTGAGACTGCTGAAGAAACACCAGGTATTTTTCTCTTAAAGCACTCACCCAGGTAAAAGGGATCATAGGGGAAGACTTGTACAGAACAGAAAAGGTCACTTTATACTGATGATATGGTGCTGTATAGTACATCTCAGATCCACATGAATCTTTGCCATTTATATAAAACATGCTTGAAGAATTTCATAAGATTTCTGACTTAAAACTTAATTTCAATAAAAGCTTGCTTTTTCCAGTGACTTGACTGGCACATCAGACCAGACTGGATACATTTTTGCTGATTGCATTACAACAATTACAACACATGGGAATAATCATTACAAGGAAATAGAAACATCTCTTTTGGTAGTATAATGAGAAACACCAAAAAAGATGTTAACAGATGGTCCTCCTTTCATCTTACGCTAGCTGGGAAAAACAATACTGTCAAAATGAATATCCTCCCAAAACTCCTATATATCTCTTTCACAGCATCACTACAAACAACAAATTTTTCTTTGATAAATAATGATAAGCTGTAACATCATTTATTTGGAACTCAAAACAGCCAGGTATGAAAAACACAGATCTAAAGCTGATGCTGCCATGGCACCAACTAATTTTCAGTTTGAATACTAGGCAGCAAATATTGATTGTACATTACACAAGCCGACTAATCTGCACCTGCTTGGTTAGCAAATTTAGTGTAGTATGAAAAAGTGAATATAACACTGCTTATGGAGTTATCTTATGGAGTAAGATAACTGTCAAAAATAACTCGGAACTTGAGAATTGTACTCGTAATTTTCAGAAGCAATGGTAATTTTCAGAAGCGAAAGCATATTTTTTAGTAGCGAGCACAATTTTCAGAAGCAAGCATAACTTTCAGAAGTGCATGTGTAATTGACATGTGTTAAATGTAATTTTGACTTAAAATATTACAAGTTATTTTTGACAGTGATCTTACTCCATATAATACCCTATAAAACACTGCTTGCACAAAGACCTGTTTGGCTTAAATGATAGAATCCTATTCTACCTTGTATAACTTGGTGGGAAAGTTCTATATTATATACAAATTGGATTCCCTTCACAAGGCTGTGTTCAGATTTTTTTTTTCAGAACTTGGCAAAAACTCATTAATGGAATGCTAAAGAAAATATACCAGGTCTGTGTTCCGCTTGCTTGCTGTTTTCAACTAGGAAATCGAAGAATAAAGGTAACGTGACAGGAGAACCTGGTCTTATTGGAGTATGTCTTGTATGTTTGTTTAGGTGTGGGTTGTGCTTGTTCTGTTAGATTTGTGCAGCCCTTTCAAATGTAGTTATCTGGGAAGTCCCTGCAGGAGTGCAGCTTTTGAAGTGGCTCTTGGCATTTCGTAAGGTAGTTTGAAGATGTAGCCTTCTTATGGGTAGTGATTCAGGTGTCTTGACAGGAGTGTGGGTCATGAGAGAAGCAACTTCTGGGCATTGCTAACCTATTGACTCTGAAGTAGCCAGCCTTGGCCATCGCTGAGATATTAACGCTGAGGTAGCCAGCTTCGACCATTGCTGTCTGTGAAGGCAATGAGTGATGAGTGAATGTCAAGTAGGTGAGTATTGTGGGGTGTACATGTAAAATTAAGGGTAACAATTTTCAGCATTAACTTGTCCACTAAAGATTAAAGTGCCAGACATGACAAATTTTACATGTTAAAACACATACCTTTATATTTAATGTGTTATTTTTATTTGTTTTATCATGTTGAAATCTATCATAATGTTTTGTTTCCAAATAAATGATTAACAAAATAAGCACCCATATAAATATCTCTTCCAATATAACTTTGTAAGTACTAAATAAAATCAAACAAAAAATAAGTGGATAGTCCACCCTTGATGTTACTTTAATGGGAAGAATTAATAATATCAAAATTAACATCCTCAGTAGGTTGCTCTATCTATTCCAGAGCATTCAAGTGCATAAGAAAATCATGCTTTAAGAAACTGGACTCAATTATAACATCTGGAATCATTATCTGGAATTTGAAATGACCTCGCAATTAGAAGGTAACTCTACAAAGATCTACAGCATAAGATGTCATCGCACTACCTAACTTTGAATTTCACAACTGGGTAGCAAATATACACACAACAAATCTTAGAAATTGGCAGAAATACATGAATTCACACTGGCTGGCTTGCAACAGAAAATAAATCTTGTTCTAAATCTTCCTTGTATGCCTTGCACTCCATTTAATACACACTTTTATCACTTTACCAGCAAATATGGACCCAATGCAGGAAACATTTCAAAGCTGTTATCTGACACTCCTCTACATGATAATCAACTTTTAAAACAGACCTATAAACTTTCTACATCTCACACCCATATCAACCCCAGAGGCCACACTGGTTGATGAATACTCAGGGTGCATTTAAATAATTTATATAAATATTTTAAGGAATTTACCCTTCAAAGATCCTAGGGGAACGGTGGGAAAGGGACCTTTCAATTGGCATCTCAAAAAAAGAGTGGAACTTAGCCATACATAGAATACATGTAAACTATATACAAGTCTTCCATCGATGACATTTATCTGGTTTAAATTTGTGCAGAATGTACCCAGGGTAAGATCCAACCTGTAAGCAGTGCCATCTAACTTCAGCATCACTAGCCCATATCTTCTGAGAATGCACTTAACATAAGGTTCAACCAAAATCTTTTCATACTTCTTAAGACAGTCCTAGTGTTATAGTTACTCCAGTCTTAATCCAACAACAATAACAACATTTGGTTTTCTTCCATGTGGCATTAAAGTGCATAGGGAGAAATCAATAGTAATATCCTATTCCGCACTTCGAGCACGCAAACATATCTTACTCAGCTTTTAGAAAATCTTAACCCAATTTTTATAACTCAGCGGGTAGGTTGTGTTCTGTACTATCTCAGAAAAACCCTTTTTTAAATATGGCAAGAATTCATTAATATTATTTAAGAATAAGCATGTTAGGCTTGCGATTGACTCTCTTATGTTGTTAATTGTTTCATCAGATTTTAAAATAGTGTTTACTTTTTTTTTTTTTTTTGCTTTGTTCACGTTTCTCATCTATTTCTCTTTCTTTTTGGGAAAGGATTGAATTTTGCTTTGTTTTTGCCTTTTTTTCTTTTTATTTTCTCTTTTGTATTCATCTTGAAGTAAATAAATGTAGGTTATTATTATTTGTTTGACTGAGCAGCATGTCATTGTAATGTTCTATTTTTTTTTAAATAAAATAATATAAAAAGAGCAGTTGGCCAGAGCTGCATTTCAGTGGTTCAGAAAGGCTAATCTCAAGAGTCAACATTATCCTGGCTACAAGACAAAGCAGGTTTCCAAGGCAGACACAAAAAAGGCCATTATATTTCAGTTCCCACACAAGATTTCAAAAAGCATTTATTTTACACTGCAAAACATAACATCTTGTGAACTACAGAGCCTTTTAGTTAAGTGTGAACTTTCTAATCTAAACATAAAGAGTCACACTGGGGGCAACCCAAGCACAATAAAACAGTTATTCAGCATCACTCCAGCAACAAAGTATAGTGGGGGCAAGTATTATGGTACTTTATACCAGGAGGGACAGGGAAGCATGCCAGTACAGAGGAAAAAAGAGCAAAGTACAAACAAATTTGAGGACAAACTCATGCTAGTGTGCTTAGGATCCAACTCTGGGATGTAACTTGCTTTTTAGCAGAGCACTCACCTTAAGCACTACTGCAAAATGACACTGCAGAGGCGTTAAAATAAACATGTCATGTCCAGAAAGTTCACAATGTTGCCCATCAATAAAACTAAATGTTTGAACAACTTCACAAATAATGGGAGAAAACTGTGCCATCCCACTAGCAAAACTTGTTTGAAACCCATTAAAACATTTATAGCTATATTTACTGTAAAAGGTACTTTAACAAAATTTTAGCCTCATTTCTGCTTTCAGTCTAACGTAACACTTGAATTCAAAAGTCAAATCCTTCAACAAATCCCTTCTAAATGGCTCATGTCACAATGGGTAATATGAGGCCATAGATCTGGGTGAATCACACTGCTTACACAACACAACATCAAAAGACAGAAATGCTAGCAAAGTCTCGACTACAGCTCTAGTAGCCCAGCATGAGACTGTGGTACAAGTACAAGAGGAAAACATAAATTCCTGTACTTTAATTCTGGTATTTATCCACTAATGCATGAGGTGTCCCACCGGAGGGAGAGCATAATATGTCAAAGTTGTTTGTGTAATTTGCAGAAAACCTAGAAGTGAAACGAAAGCAATAGTGGTATTTTTACATACCCAAGGGAGTCTTCTTTCAAAGAAATCCAAGTTGTGTGCTCTCTTTCATTATTGAAATATATGATTTGTACATGTATACCCCGAGGTGAGCAGCATGCCACAACTGAATGAATCTGCTTTTATCAAAGATCTCACCTACTTTAAACCACATACAGTTAAAGGCTCTTTACCATTGGATAGCCAAGGTTCAGCCCAATTTAATTATCAAATTTTACTTATCACATATAAATTATGCATACAGTACAATATGAAGTGAAATGCTTATGAGTGGTCATTCATATTACATTTCACAGATGTGTGTAAAAGGCAGGAAATAAATGACTGCTGCGGCAACTCATCTTTACGCAGTGTTACGCTTGAGTCACATTCTAGTCACAGATTTGACTCTGTTGAGAACAACAGGTTTGATGAAGGACTTCATCCTATGCTTCATTTGTAATTATTGCTTTTAGCATAACTTGGAAGCTTCGCGGTGTGCAGTTTTACAGTTCAAGCGCCATGGGTAAAATGACAATATCCAGGCTGTCTGCTGCATGTCCTCTCAGTGTAAATTTACTGAGCAGTGCTCTTTCAGTTTTAACTAAGACTACAGGCAATGTTTATTAGCATACCTGTAAGTACTGTTACTCTGTGCCTCTTGAAGTTTCATGTGAGGATTCCCCCTTCGATTGAATGTCACTGTATAACAACACTCACTTTGCTGTGTCATTAACAAATGAGAGAAATAAAAGGTGTTTCAAATAGCTGCTAGTTCACGCCCCCTCCCACACAGCGCCTGCTACACAACAGAGGCTTAGAAACACTAGTTTAGGTGAATGTGTCTGTAGACTAGCTCTGTGCTTAGCGCCACCATTAAGGCATTGTCCCCACCCCAGTAACCCAGCAATAGGAGAAGCTATTATATATTGTATATTCTTAGTTTATTCCAGATGTGAAATGCAAAAAAAAGCAACAACAAGAAAAACATAAATCTATAATGCACTGATCTTCTATGGGGCAACTACAACAGAGGGCAGGATAAGATGTGTGAATTGCAGCACAATATGTAAACTTCCTCTGGGTCCAGTGGTAAATTGGCAAGAAACAATATTTTTAAAGTAAAGGTTTGGATGAATACAAAATTATACATACAGAGTTGCAATTCGTTTACTTGTTGCTTCATGGTGGCATAAAGTATTTGTGCGTATAAGTATATTTTTTTCTAAAAATAAAAAAAAAAATATAACTGCAACTGAAATACTTATTTTGTGTGACTGTTTAGGTGCACAAGACTTAATGTTTCCAAAAAAGGGTGACACTCAATGTAACTCTGCTATGCTATGAGATATACCATATAAACTTGGTACAATGATAGCTGGCAGATTGGAGCACAAAAGAAAATTGAATCCAGGGTTGTGCATCATACATTCTCTTGGTAATGTGCTATTAAATCCAGTTTTTTGGACAGAAAACCTTAAGTGCCATTTTTTTATAATGTATTTGGTTGATAATGATGTAAAAAGGTTTTTAAATCATATAAATACACAAGGGGGCTCTGCCCCCTGCTCACTTCGCTCGCCTACCCCCGGCGTTTTGAACCCGTGCCCGCTGGTCAGCCGTAGTTTCAGACGCGCGTTGTAGGAGTTTGTGTTGTTTTGAACCCGTGCTTGCCCTGCTTCTGCGGTTTGAGACGCGCGTTGTTGGCGTATATCTGTCAGTTGAGCTCGTTCGGTTTGAACCCGTGCCTGTTTTGCCTCCGCAGTTTCAGACGGTGGATAGGAAGTAAAGAACGCATTGTATGGTAAATCCGAAAGATTTATTGGAATATCTCTTTATATACAATATTTGTAGTAAAGATGGTTTGTTGTCCTTGAATGATTTTTACTTGGTATTGGAGTATTTATAACTTTAAGTTTAATGTCAGATGAACGCCGAACTCATGAGAAGGCTACATAAAGTTGTCCATGTCCAAATACGCGCTCAGAGAGGTATATGCCAACTTTGTCCATGGTCTGTGCTTGGGATTTGTTGATTGTCATGGCAAATGCAGGTTTACTGGGAAATTGGCGTCGCCCAAGTGTAAATGGCAATTCAAGGGCAGAACTTGTAAGGTCAATTCTAGGAATTACAACAGTATTGTTAGGATGTGATCCTGTAAGTATTTTTGCTTCAATAACATTGTTTGTCATGGTGTTGATGACTAAACGTGTACCGTTGCATAAACCCTGTTTAGCATTAAGGTTTCTTAATTGCATGACAATTGTTCCGATTTTAAGGTTAAGATTGTGTTGTGGCAATCCGGCTGGGTTAATAATGTTCAGATGTTGTAAAGGGAAATTAAGATGTTCAATGTCGTCTTCAGAATCAGTTTTGTCAGTACTTAGAAAGAGGCGGCTTTCTCCAGGAAGTAATGCAATGACTTGGTTATTTATGTGATCAAAATCAATATTCTTTGGACATAATATAGCCCGTCGCGTTAACAGTGGTATCTGGTCTATTGTTTTGGAGGCGTGAGCGCAACTCCATTAGTTCTTCCTTGTTTAGCGTTAGTTATATGGATAATGGATTGCACTTACTGTTAATACGTAGCGTTTTCTGTGGTTGAATTGTTAAAAATGTTTGACTGTAATGTGATGATTAACTTATGCTGTATAGTCTTCACGTGTGAGGATGACGAACCTTTAATACGGAGTGTTCGTTTATTCTTATTACCCATCAGGTGTTGTGCCTGTGTCTTGTGTGGTTGCACTGTTAATATTGTATCACTGTAATGTGATTCAAATATGTTGTGGAGTCCGTATTTGTGGGGTTTCTGTACTATATCGTGTTTTTGCTTGCGGGTTATTAGAGCTGTGTGGATCATGCATGTGTAGTGTGTTTGTGTACTGTCTGGCGCTTTTCGTACTCCAATTGATTTGTGACCCTTTCTGGACTCCGTAGTCTGTCCCGTTTTACTCTGCGGTGGCGTATTATGTCGGGTTTGATTTGTGAACCTTTCTCGACTCCGTATTCTGTCCCGTTTTACACTGGGGTTGGGCGCTGACTCCTGTTGTTTGTGTGGTTATGTCGTTCGTAGTCTCCATGGACTCCGTAGTCTGTGGGGGGGTTTGTGTGGCACACCAAGCAGCACATTATTCTTAACTTTACTCAGCAGTAGTGCCACGCACAATATGGCGGTGACGCCTGCGCCCTCACTATGCATTAGTGCCACTCACAATATGGCGGCAACGCTTGCGCCTTCCGTATTATGTCGGGTTTCACCATGCTGTGTAGGCGCCTTTGCCTTTTATACTTTCCCGCGCCTTCCGACGCGCGATGTAGGCGCCTGCACCTTCCGGGTCTGCATCCGCTGTGTGGTGTGGACGTTTAACTGTCGTTGTTTCCACCTTTATATTCTGTCCCTCGCTGTGCATGTGTTTCATGCCTAGGTTTTTTTGAAGCTGTTGCATTCTAGTTTTCATCATCTGTAACCTGCTCTCCATGTGTTTGGCCCCATTCTTTAACCTCTTTATGACGTTTTACTTTGTTTCCTACTCTGTCTTTTATTTCTGACCTCGCTTTATCCTGCTTGCGGCATGTCAGATGGTTCGTAGTTTCTCCCGTTTTGCTCTGGGTCGGGGGGGGGGGGGGCTTTGTGTGGCACCTGCGCACGTTCGTAGTCTCTCCCGTTTCACTCTGGGGAGGGGGGCTTTGTGTGGCGCCTGCGCACTATGTCTCCTGCGTCCACGGGCAGGTCCCTGCGTCCATATCCGGTTTACCATTCTCGTTTAGTAATATGGATGTTACTCTTCAGCCATTTACAGCTGTATTACTACATAAGCCGAGTAATAGGTGTTTATTTTTGGGTATGTAGTTTAGGCACAATAATGCCAAAGACCCCTTAGTGCATAAGGGGTTAAGTTATGTTTTGGAAAATGCACCATTAATTAGAAATAGGAACAAGTAACTAAGTACTTGTAGTAATATCCATTATGCTACATTTGACTACTGAATCATATCAAACATGATTTGCTTGTGCATGAAAGTTTAATTATTTATTGAGTGTAGAGAAAAGCCAATGTAATCTTGATTACATCTTGCCTGAAGGGGCCTGAGTTGCCTCGAAAGCTTGCATATTGTAATCTTTCTAGTTAGCCAATAAAAGGTGTCATTTTGCTTGGCTTTTCTCTACATTCATAATGGCTAACACGGTACAGCACCCTAGTACTATTATTTATTGAGAAAATAGCAAGTTAATGATAAACTACATATGACTTTTTATGCCATCCCTAGAATTTTAAATGCACATTTCTACAAATTCAAATAATATCTTAACTATAAAACATTACAATCTTAATTATTATTTGACAGCCTTACTACAAACATGGGGACTTTTTCACAAGATCACACCCAGAGCTGAATGTATACAATGTGCTGATGTGTATATTTTACTTTATTATAACTAAAGATCCCCAGTCTTACTGTGAAGACTGCAGAGATACTTAAAATCTATTTCCATAATTAAAAATGCTTCAAGTGAAATTAGTTCCATCCATCCATCCATTTTCCAACCCGCTGAATCCGAACACAGGGTCACGGGGGTCTTCTGGAGCCAATCCCAGCCAACACAGGACACAAGGCAGGAACCAATCCCGGGCAGAGTGCCAACCCACCGCAGGACACACACAAAAACACCCATACACCAAGCACACACTAGGGCCAATTTAGAATCACCAAACCACCTAACCTGCATGTCTGTGGACTGTGGGAGGAAACCGGAGCGCCCGGAGGAAACCCACGCAGACACGGGGAGAACATGCAAACTCCACGCAGGGAGGACTTGGGAAGTGAACCCAGGTCTCCCAACTGCGAGGTAGCAGCACTACCCACTGTGCCACCGTGCCACCCGTGAAATTAGTTGAGTCTTATTAAATGTAATTTATTAACATATCTTTGCCGACAGGGATATGGACCCCACTTTAACTTTAGTCAAATAAAAAGGCAGCAATAAATTTTAATGTATTGCAGAACTGAATCCCAATACTAACATTTCAAAACATATAAAAATAGCAGTTTTACCATTTTGTGACCCAAATGTAGAGATAATAATGCAAGAGGTGTAAAAGACTAGCCTGGTTACAGACAGACACTGAGGCACAACGATGTCCAAAACCACACATTTTTTATTTTTCTTCCACTACTGCACTACAATAAACTCAGCTCAGTCCTTTCTTTGCCTTTTCCTTCTTCTCTGTCACCCTCAGTCCTCCTCTGACAAGCTCTGTCTTCTTCCTCCCTACTCCGGCTCGACTAATGGAGTGAGGCGGCCCCTTTTATAACACCCCAGATGTGCTCCAGGTGCTTCGCAATGATCATCAGGCGGCACCTCCTGGTGTGGCGGAAGTGCCGCATGAGCACATGGAAACACTTCGGGAGTACCTGGAATCTCTTCTGGCAGCACTTCCGGTTGTTGCAGAAGTGCTGCAGTCCAGGGCTCCATAATCCTCTGGGCACCCCCTGGCGGTGGCCACGGGCCCCAACAGGATTGAGCTTCAAAACTCTGATCCAGTGGCCTCGATGCAGACCAGGGCGGCTGCCCTCTCCTGGTCCTTCCAGGCGTGCCGGCTGGGCAGTATCCCCAGCCATCTGCCACAGAGGTTACTGCAGAAAAGCCTAAATTAGTGTGACCATATAAAGCAATATATAAGAAACAGAAAATACAATCTATGGTAATGCAAATAGATATTAAGATAGAAAGACAACCTAGTTTAAACACAACCTACAGAATGAATATGGCCGACCACATGTGAATGAGTCTTTCTGTTTTTTACATATTATATTTATACCAGTAATGGCGCACTGCACGATAATGTGCAGTGAATCCACTTGACTTGAGCATTCCTAGTTTTCATCCTCTTTCTCTCTACGTTTAGCATTCGTTTGCTCAGAGGTTGATGCACTTGCTGCTTCCTGAGCAGCTCCTCTTTTCTCCACCCTAGCAGCCTGCTGCTTCTCTTCTTTCTTCGGCATCTTTTCGCGTTAAAACTGATTAAGTTAGTTTTTGTGTTGCAATTACTTAATTTTTCACATAAGCTGGCACTTAAGTGTTCAATCTGCCTCAAGAATGATTAAGGATATGAAGAGGTAAAGTGAGTGACAGCGAAGGTGGTAGGGAATGAGAATGATGCACGTACGCATGCGCTGCACGGCCGCCCTGCTGCGCGCTGCCGAGAGTTGATTCTACAATAAAATAAAATAAAATAAAAATAAAAAAAGTAATAAAAATCATCATTCTGAAAGCGAATAGTAGACATCCCATAGTATATGTGAACCAAATTTTAGATCAATTGGTGAAACGGTTTGCGAGCTACAGGTGATTTAAAATCCTGGACAGACAAACGAACAGCCACGGTAGCATATTATATATAAAGATAGGAATATATTTTGTGCAATTTTAAAAGGAATTAACCACCTGACAACAAGCTAGAGTCAAATTCCAGTACTGCAAACATAGATTAACTGGTTTAACTGATAAACACTTTTTAGCCTTAGCCTCATGTCAGAATTACTGTTAATATTAACCTGTTTGCTCCAGCACTCCAGAATGCTTATCTACATTGCCTTCACCTTGTAAACATTTTTGACAATTTAAATCTTCTGACACCAGCCTTCTTACTGTGTCAAAACTCCATTACATAGCCTTATAATGTGCTCATTGTGTTTGTGGCTTTACTCTGTGGAGCTCACTTCCTAGGTCTGTTTGTAGGACTCTCTTTCTTCAGGGTCAAATTCAAATTGCAGACCCACCTACTCTCTCAGGTCTTTTAACTGTCGGACCTTTAATTGTAAACAGGCCACATGATTCAACACGGAGGTCACAGTCGCACTGTAGAACATCAATACTATAAACTCCTCATCATTTAATTACTGAATGAAAATTCATTTGATTAAAGTAGAAAAAGAATAAAATACGTCATGAAATATGTTGATTATTATATTGTCCTTGGAAATTCTGCTATTGTTTTAATGTAGGCTATTAACAGTATTTTTACATTTATAGATCAATCATTGCCATAGTGGAGTCTTTCTGCAAATCTAATTAGATGTTGTTGTGGTCATTCACACTGCCATACTGTAACAAATAAAGCCACTTTTGACAGTTTCCTTCTCAGACCGTACAATCCATCTCCAAACTAGTTCATAAAAGCATGCACACCTTATTCAGGGAGACAAACTGTTCATCAGACGATACAAAAATGTGAACTCTAATTTAAAAACAACCTCTAGAACTAAGCATCTTCCTACAGGAAATAATAAACAGTCCACAAAGTGTCATGAGTGGTTACTATGAGTTTAAAGGAAAAGCAATTTGACACTTGAAACAGAACCAGCAGGAAATGACTAGAAAATTCACTTTCAACACTATAAGAAGAAACCTTAAGCTAAAGCCATTGCTATTGCATGTCCTTTAAAATACAAGTGTTATTTGTAAAATAACACCACCGGAGCAGGTGACTGAGCTGGTTGGAATAGAGAACAGAAAAGTTTTCATGCTTTATCATCTGTTTTCCTAAATGCAACATTTAGCCATGTTACTCCATTTGGCAGGGACAGCATGTGGGGTGAAGTAAAGAGGAAACTGCCTAAGGCGGCACTTTGGTCAGAGCTGTATTTTCATACACAAATATTTTTTTAACATTACGAAATAATAGTACAAAAATGGGAGTTAAATATGAAGCACCAAGTTACATATACAGTATATGAAGTGCCTAATTTACATATTACCTTTAAAAATTGTAAGAAATATTTCATGTGCAATTTGTACTGCTTCACTACATGGAGAGCTTCTGAGCACCAAAACGGTGCATGTGCACTTCAAAGCTTCATACTTGTACTGTAACTGATGTTGGTCTTAATTTTATGAATTTTTCAAATACTGTATTATACACATATTGTCATTTAGTAATATTGTGCTAATGTCTGGAATATTAAGGGGTCAGCCACAGGTACAATGTCTGTCTCTCAAGTTATCAACACGTGTGTTTAGCTAAGAAGGACAGGCACATTTTAGCTTGCAGAACAGAGTTAGACACTGCCAGGGTATTTAGAGGGGCATGTATTAAGAGTAAAACAGAAAAGTCTCATTACACATTCAATTTTGCAAGTGCAGTAATCAATAAAAATATATATTCTTTTGGGTCAAACAGAAGCAGTGAAGAATTGATACAGTGTTTTTAATGACTGTTTTAAGTTTTATTCATTTTAAGCTAATCTTTTAATATTTAAAATCGTTTTTTCCAAAAATAACATTTATTTATTTATTATCTTGCTCATCGTTTCAGTATGTACTGTATCTGTATACTGAACTGTTTTAAGTAATATATTACGAACCCTGCAATACAATATGTATTGTATTGTATAAGTGCACCAAATCATGCCTAGTAAGGAAGGGGGGCTCATAAATACATTATCTAACGTATCTGCCCTATATCTGGGTAATCTAATTAATCATGATTTGTTTTACTTGTAAAAGGAAAGAAAGAATTCATTTCACCCTTGTTAGTGTGACATTTAATTTACAATGTGCAGTAGATTCTCATGTTGTTCAGCAGAATTGATTATTATCACTACTATTATTACTATTAATTTAATAGTACAGATATCTTTTATTCTTAAACTTCTGAACTTCACCTTGCACATAAACAAAATATATTTTGAAACTTACATTTCAAAACAACCAGCAGTAAATGCTCAGTATTCTATGATTAATCATACTTACTAAAGTAATTCAACCTTATTTATTTTAATTTTTCTTTTTTAATCCAAAGTGGCTTAATTATTCTTTAATTTAAATAGCTGGCTGTTTCAACATAAGCAAAAATGTTGTGCTTATTCCAGACAATAATGACTGTGCCTCCACTTAAGAAACAAACACATGAATTTGTAGTTATTTTTCCAGCTACACCACATATCTCCCAATGTTATCTTAATCCATCCTTCCATTTATTTTCTGAATTTGCCTAATGAATTGCAAATTATTTGATGAACACAGCCAGTGCTCAGTTCTCAAAATTATGCCACTCCTTTTCAGGGCACCTTCACACACAGAAACACAGTGTTTCATAGTAAGCTGAATTAAAGCTATCAGTCAATGTAATGTCTGTCTTTAGACCGTGAGAGGAAACAGGAGTCAATATTTCATTATGTCCAAATATATATCTAAGCTTTAAAAAATAAATTTTTCACTGTAGAGAAAAAAAAATCAGAAATTTTATTTGACATCTAAATTTAATTTATTTTCCAGTTATTTTTTGTTTTGAATATACAGTAGTATGTTTAAAATGTGACTAAAATTAGACTAAGACTATATCATAAAGCAGGATACAAAAGTATAACTACTCGGAGCCTTAGAATGTGTGCCATTGATTTCAATTTCAACATCATATTGCCTTTTATTACCTCCCGCTGTTTTCACATCATACACTCCTTTTGTATGCAGTCCCCTTATGACTTTGCCTGGAACTACATAGCTCACTAAGGCTAATTTTCCATGGTGAAGCCTCCCATACATACCCGCATCCAAGTAAAGTTAATATGTAAATCAAACAGTCAAGTGACACCACTGAAGTAAGGTGTAATTAGTAATTATACTAGTAATTATATTGCATGATTTGTTTTCTTTTTCAGATCTTTCACTTCATTTCTTACCTGCAATTGCTTCAATACTTGGAATGGCGATAGTGCTATACGTGGTAATGCAGCTGCAGCACCAAGTATACTTCTGTGTTTCTTCCAGTTCATTTATACCTTTGTAGTCATCCAAAAAGTAGGAGCCCCACTGATGGGAAGTTGCTGAAGGAATCCTAATGCTTTGTTCCTTAAAAGCAAAAATTAAAAATACTAGTGTCAGAAGATAATAAACAATAGCAAGTATATAATTAAATGAAGATTTCCTTATTATTCATCCATTTATGAAATAATAATAATACATTTTATTTATATAGTGCCTTGCCCATGCTAGGAAAACAACAGTTGCGTAAACAACAGTTGAGATGCAGATTGACTTCCAGAGGCATCCATCGCTTTATCCTGTTCTACTAGTTAGTGCCAAAGCTGTAAAATTAAATAAGTCCTTCAAAGTCTCAGGAACTACCATTAGTAACAAACATAATTAGGTGGACAGTAAGCTTCTGATCACATTTTCATCTAAGGAATATTTCTATTTCAAAAACTTGATTTAGGAAAACAGTTCTCTTCTATCAGAAACAGCACTGTGGGTCAAATAAATATTTTTCTCCCCGAAAAGCAGGATCATTCTGTAATAAGTTATCTACTGTTATTTATGTTGTATGTTGTAGGTGCATACATTTTATGTTGTGTTGATTTACTAAGTCAGTTTATGGTGTGATTCCTTAATCGCTCAGCCTCGTAGGAGCCAGAGCCTATCCTCACAGCATCAAGCATAAGGCAGGTGTCAGCCTGAGACAGAGTGCAATCCTTAATACAGGACACACTCATGAACACATAGACAGTCATGTGACAATATTAGTACTCCTATTATAGTCACTCATACAGTATATAAGGCCAATTTAGAGTCAGCAGCCATCTAATGCACATCTTTAAAATGTATGAAAAAAACAAACATGGGGGAGAGTTCAAACTAACAAAGGGAAAGAGATGGAGACAAAAATTCTAATCCTAATCCTGTCTCAAGAAGGTTTCATATGGATGTGCTAACCACTGCTACCTATTTCCCCCTTATCCTACACAGGAATTCAACTTACATTTTTCATTGTTGTTAATTTAAAAAATTAGGTTTAAGGTAGCTATAAATAAATAATAATGACTATTGGTTAAAAAAAGAAAACATGACAAAACATAATAAAACACAATTTTCATAATTAAATAAATCAAATATATAGCATAAGAGATGGGTTACAAGGCAACTTAAAATGTAAAATGTAGTATTCACTAGATGCTACTTACTACATTGTAGGACATACAGAAGCACACTGCATTATAAACCAACAGAATGAGGTGGCTCCAGTAGTGTTTCTGCCTCATGGATTTAGCATCCTGGTTTAAATCCTGTACCCGGTTGTCATCCATGTGTTGTCTGCACATTCTCCTGTGTCTTTGTGGGTTTGCCTCCAGCTACTCACATTCCCTCTTGATCTTGAGGCCCTAGGCTGAAGCCTAGTTAGCCTATAGGAAAATCCGGCCCTGTCTGTGAGTTAGGGCACGTGTAAGTCAGTGGGCCCCATAAGGGACTTGTGCTCTGTCAGGGCCTGTTTCCTGCCTTGTACCTAGTCCCGCCAGCATAGGATCTGGCCCACTTCAACATAATAGATAGATAGATAGATAGATAGATAGATAGATAGATAGATAGATAGATAGATAGATAGATAGATAGATAGATCGATCTTTATTGTCATTGTCACTTTTACAAAGGAACAACGAAATTGAAGATAGATAGATAGATACTTTATTAATCCCAAGGTGAAATTCACATACTCCAGCAGCAGCATACTGATAAAGAAAATATTAAAGAGTGATAACAATGCAGGTATACATACAGTCAATAACTTTGAATAATGTTAACATGTACCCAACCCAGGTGGAAGTGAAGAGTCACATAGTGTGGGGGAGGAACGATCTCCTCAGTCTGTCAGCATGTCTACTGGCTATGAGAAGAGCTACATGAACATGCAAAAGCAATGAAGAAGGAATGTCAGCTTGAATTCTGAATACTATCCAAAATTACAATCTACTTTGTTTACCAATAAAATAAAACTTGTTGCAAGAAAAAAACAAATATATGTCTATACACACACTAGCATACAAATCTAAATGCTAACACTTAAATACAAATGTTTTAGGAAAAGTATTTCAATATCCCATTTGAATATTTTAATGGTCGAATATTTTGATAACCCAGAATGAAACTGCTGGTTTAACAAAATTTATATGGAATGACAGGAAGCCATATCTCTCTGGGTCAAAGAAAGAATGCAGCCAGACTTTGGAATTCCTGATGTTTGGTTTTACTGCTGGGTGCTTTGTATATTGTCTTGCTTTGCTCTCCTTTTACTTGCTCCCTCTGGCTTGCTGGCATAATCTTGAAATAGAAACTGTATATCACCAACAGTGGATGCACCAGTTGTGCTTTAATCACTAAAATAAATTTTGTAGACGGCCACCCAGATCTGAAAATGACAGGCTGAAACGTGCTGTACGTTCTAGTCAAAGGCTTTTCCCACTCCTGTCATGGATCTCTGGGGAATAAGCACATTTACAGTTCTTAGGTCTTGCATTTTCATGGGGTCATTTGATGTTTTTGCTTTGTCTAAAAAAAGTGTGAATGGAATGGAGGAATGGATAGTAAATCATTTCAATTCCATTTTCATTTTTATTGTAGACTATTGTGCTTTGTTTCCTCTAAATAATGATATTACTTATACTGTGTCTGTTTTATATTAATTAAATCAAACCTTTTTAGGATGAAACATTCTGAGTGGTAGGGTACAGCACTTTAACACTGCAGTCTAATATATTACATCTACTTAATACAAGCAGTGGTGCTCATGCCCACTGACTTAGAATCAAGTGTGTGTGGCTATGGACCCAGAAAATACATTTAGTTGAAGCACTTTCTGTATCTATTTAGTAACAATATCTCACATGATCAAAAACGGCTTATATTTATTCTGAAATTATACAGTCACACTAGGGGGGCAAGAACCCCTGGCGCCTTTGACACCTCAACATTCAGCTAACTAAATCACCTAAATACAAACATTAGTGTTATAAATAGAAACATTTGTTTTAATAGTTTGTTCCTGTGAAAGAAAATTTACTTGATCAAAAATAAAAACCTCGATTTTCTTGATATTAAAAATCACAACTTTCTTGATATTTTAGTTTATAATTTAAAAACGGAATAGGAATCTGAAAATCTAACAACATCACATTAAAGTTCGATAAATTCTGAAAAGAATGACTGATACCAAGGTAAGCCCGATAAGCCCAACTTAAAGCGTGACAAAATACGTTACATAAAAATTCACATAAAATTGTTGCACTTTTAGACTTAGGATTTTATATATAGAGAGTAGATTACCTACTCAGGATAAGTTTGAAAATGGATAGATTGATAGGTATTTTGTGTCCCTATGAATACATTTCTGAAGGAAACCCCGAATGCCATAATTTCCATCTAATGTGCATGTACTGTTTTTAACTGTTCCATTCAAATTTACTAGCTATCAAACATTGCAAGTGCTTTGAAATATTTTGATTTCTGCTGTTTGTTCACATAGAGATTTGTGTTTTTTCATTGCAATCGGTGAATGTGCTCTGTGTGTCCTTGCAGTCCACCACATGTTTATGAAAACCCAAATCAGTCCTGCATATTCAGCCTTAGAATATGTCTGTACATATCAAGTCACTATCACTAATCTAACATACTCATTTCACAGAAAGAATGAACAGTACCTCGCACGTGCCAAAAGATGGCTGACACAGTAGAATATTAATCTTTGTACTCATCTGTCAGTTTTATTTTCATCAATACGAGACATGAAAATCTTGGGAGTCCCATTAAAATCTGGAAGTCTGGTACATTTTGCTCTTGAGCACAACACACACCAGTCATTTATTTATGTCAGCTGGACTGAGGACACATTCACAGTTCTGCAAAAATTACAAACAGCACTTGGACATTGCTACATTTTTTCAAATCATAATCAGAGAGCTATGGCTCTGTGAAAGAAACTATTGAAGTGTTTGTTAGTTTTAGTTTTAATTGACCTGAAGCATTTACCAGAGGGGATTTTATAGAATAAATGATGAGCTGGGTGAAATGAGTCCGTGGTGATCCTTTTGACATGGTTAGAGACACGAGATGTATACAGGTCTGCCACAGACAGAAGAGCACAGGCAATTATTTTCTCAGCAGAGCTCACAACATAATGTCATTTATTTTTGAAGTGTGCTGTTGCTGAACAAAACCAAACAAAAATGGAGCATGTCATTACAGTTTCAATTATGGCTTTGCAAAACTGAACTAGGATTGGCTGGGAAATATTTAATTTCTATAGCTGGAGTAAGAAGTACAACTGCTGCTGACCCTTCTTAGTAATAGAAGCAATGTTAATGTCCCAGCTGAAAGTGTACCGTGCTTGCTTTAAATCTTCTGTTATTGATCCTGTTCCAAAAAACAGATATGTCTTCTAATGTTAAAGTGTTTAGAAACTGTGTACTTATCATGTCCCTTAGTCCAGATTCACATACAAAATAAAAAAAAAAAAAACAGTACAAAAATCATTTTATTACAAATTCAAGCAGACCCTGTATTAGTAACTAGCAGGGGTACCAAACACTGCCTGGGGTGGAATAAAGTGCAGGTCTGGTCACTAAATAAACTCCCCACGGGAAAAATTCTGGCACCAATCCAAAATTTTACTTACTAAATCCACTGTGAGGAACAACTCTGCATTCCTGTGCCAAGTCCCAAAATGCCTCCTAGGAGGAATTCCCTAACTAAGCGCAGGTGTGGTCAAATTCTAGAATGAAACATGGCCAGTTGTATTCTTCCACACAAACGGGAATCTGTACAAATCGTTCAATGGGGGGGATTTGCATATCAGGCAAGCACACACACATACACACACACACAACACAAATCAGCTTTATATATTAGATTTTAGACAATTAGAAATCAAATCACATATGTTTCCCCTTTACCAGTTGTAATTATATTACAAAGAAGGACTACAATGTAAGTGAAATTCCAGTCCATCAAAAAAATCCATGAACACACAAATGCATGTACACATCTAGTAAGAAAAAAGAAACACCTTTGTTCCTTAGGGGAACTAAAACATATTTAAAGAATCATGTTAACAAATTATATTTTCTAAATCTTCTTAACAAATTATGTTCTCTTGGCATACTGACTCTTGGTCACATTTTTAATAATGCCAGCCTATGAACATTCGATTGCCTGAAGTTAATGTTTGGAATTCTATTCTCTTCCTTTTTCTTTTACTTAACAACTTCCTTCCTATTCACTTTACAATTTTTATAACTTTCCATTCTCTAGCGCAAGACAAACAGCATCTTTATATGCTCATCTGTGTAAGGCTTTCTATTGTTCGTTATTAATTCTTTCTGTTTTGCAGCAGAACCTTCCTCCAGCAAGGAAATCTGTTTTCACAAGTGTTTTATATTCGTCTAAGAACCCTAATCTCCAAAACATACAATTTTTACTCCCCAAAAATGTATTGCCTGTTTATTGGTCCCGGATGTCACTTTTGCAAGGTGAGTATTCCAGACACTTTTTTTGCATATTTTGGGAGTACCACGCAGTCTTGGCTTCCTGGATCATGAAATATAAATAATATAATTTCCTGGGTGGCAAGGTAGCCATGGCCTATCCCAGCAGTCTCAGACAGGTCACCTGTCCATCACAGGGCCCACATACATAGAACATTAGAACATTTCATTCCTAGATGTTTAATTCTTCTAAAATAACATCAAGTCTACTTTTGAAAGTCCCTAAAGTCTTACTGTCAACCACACTACTTGGTAGCTTATTCCAAGTGTCTATGGTTCTTTCTGTCAAGAAAAACTTCCTAATGTTTGTGCAAAATTTACCTTTAATAAGTTTCCAACTATGTCACCTTGTTCTTGATGAACTCATTTTAAAATAACAGTCTCAATCCACTGTACTAATAATTCCCTTCATAATTTTAAACACTTCAATCATGTTTCCTCTTAGTCTTCTTTTGCTTAAACTGTATAGAGCTCAGCTCTTTTAATCTTTTCCCATCAGAATCAGCCTATGCACATTTCTCTTGACTTTTTCTAGTACTGATTGCTAATTGTCTCTCAACTGTGTTTCACTCAAGTATCCCTTTCCTTTCCCAAACTTTTCTTTACTGGCCTTTTGTCTCTCTCCCTTTTTTCCATCTAGCAGAGACTATTTTGTCTAGGCACAATGGCTGCAAAGCTGCCTTTAGCTTCTCCATGGAAATCTGATGTCTCCATCTCCTTTTTATCTTGACAAGCTTCACTTCTCAATCTTATTCTTCTGGAACTCTCTGCATGGGTGATTGATGCGTTACCTGATATTACAGAATTACATGCTCTGGTGCAAATTCTGTGGGGTCAGATGGTCTGTTGTGGCTGTCACATTTTTCCCCAAAGGGGACTGACATCCTGGTTGTGTTTACCTATGTTTTGCTCAGGCAACTTTCTTTTTACCTTTTCAATGGAGGTGGTAAGTGTGAGTATTTTTTTCCTGTTATTACTGTTGTTATCATTGTTACTACTTTTTATGAGAAAATTGAATATATTTTTTTTATTGATCATTGTTGTTATTAACAAATACATACAGTATAGCTACATTGGTTACTATAGCTCCCTCAAAGCCAATACTAACCCAGCTCTAGTCAGTGTTACATCTGCCCATTTTTTCTGTGTTTGGGTGGGTTTCCTGGACATTTCAATGTTCCCCTGTTAAGAGGGCATGTGTGCATGTTAGTCTGTGCCCTGTGATAAACTGGCATCCTAATTGATGGTTAGTTCCTCTATCAGGAAAGGCTCCATCTACCCTGTGAAGGAACAATCAGGTTCACAAATAAGAGAGATGTGAAAATCAGTTTACTTTGAAATAATAATAAACAGACATTTCAAAACAAACTCTTAAACAATTTTCAAAACGAATGTCAATAACCATATAATATTCTCTCAAAATTTACCTGCCATTAAGCAATGAAATTGTATTGCAATGAATTGTAAACAGGAAATTTTTATTGACCTTTTCAAGCCATGCTTGCTTGTTTCTCTTTAGAAAAAAGCAAGGGGGAGAAAACGTAACAATGTCCTGAACCTTGTCAACAGGCTGAATTTTCTTGTGTTATTCTGTGACCCTCTCCTTTGCAAACATCCGTTCCTCAGGCAGGATATATCGTACCCCACCATGGAGGAAGGGTAGGGATGCAGATTCCTGACCTTTAACGTGGTGTTTATGCTGAAAGAAATGCTGTTCTTGTAAATAATTAAAGTTTTTGGCTGAACTCTCACTCAGTCTCTCTCTGCCAGTTTAACGGCCAGCCTAAAATTAAACAGCATACTCTTCAGGGTCTCCAGCAAAACATTTTCATGCTGACTAATAGCGCTTGAAAAATTGCATATTCTGACATAAATATTTAGGACATGAACTAAAACAACTGATGCATATGCACAACTTATGGTGGTAGATATCCCACACAAGTAAAACAATTCTGAAATGATGGGTTGAACAGATTTTTGGAAACTGTAGTGCTTTAAATTAAGAATTTGCTCATTTTTTAGAAACATGCTCTTGAGTTAAATTACACAGACTGCAAAGAATTTTCAAACATGCTCAACCAATGTCCCACACTGTTCTTTAAATTAAGCATTCTGTTTTAGCACAAACAGACTGTAGAAAAGAAGAAAAAAAATAAAATTTGTGTAAAAACATTCATGTTTCAATTTATTTAATTACATTTTAATGTATTTATTGATTTATTTTATATTTATTTAAATATTTATACATTTGGCTGACAAAGCTTTACTCTTATGGAAATCTAAATTCAAGAAAAAACTAACCCGAGATAACTGTGCTTACATACTGTTAAAGTAAAAAGTTGAGTACCAACTTACTTCATACTTTCCTTTCTTCTCTAAAGGTTCTGCACTAATGTCTTTAGAGTTAACTTCATTTTCTTCGATGACTTCACTTTCAAGTTCTTCCAGGATCAAAACAACATCCCAGTTTCCATAGTGACTGGCTGGGAAAACATCAGAGCGCATGCTGTCTCCAAAATACACTACCTTTAAGATAAAAAAAAAATCGAAAAAAATAGAACAGAAATATAAGAATTCCTCTTACTATTTCATAAATTTAAAGAAAATATTTAAGTTAGCCATGACTTTCCACTATACAATTGTGGATTACACAGTAGGTAATGCACTTGGATTGGGCAAAATGTACCACATTAAGCAGCTCAATCAAAGACCACAGTACTTTGAAATGGAACAGAACATTCTGGAGAGGAAACTGTAATTTAACACTAAACTAGAATTTCAAAAACAACATCAGGCTCAAACCTAAAATTCGCAGGTTGCCACAGCACTACGCCACTACGCCATTATTCTACAATTGAGTTTAATAGGATTTCTAGCATATCTCACATGAAGAGGCTTTCCCATTATGCCTAAAAATATTCAACTGTTCCTCATGGCCAACACTCACTCATCCATCTCCTCACTTTCACACCACCGGCTGCATGGTCTGTGGCACCCTAAACCCATCCCAGCAGGACTGGGCATAAGCCAATTTACAATTGTCAATTCTAACTAACATGTTTTTATTATGTGGGAGGAAATCCGCAGTGTACAAAAAAGCAACTAAGTGTCAGCAAGAATACACAAAATAATATGCTAGAGGTCGTTCAACAGCTCAGCATTTAACACTGATATATATCATCAAAACAGCTCACAAAGACCCTGGATTTAGTATCACACTCTGCAGCTAGATTTTGGACTTCCTAACTGGTAGACCTAGCATGGGCAGAATTGCAGCATCACCTGTTTCAAAATGGTCCTTAAGCCACCCCAGAGGGTAGTGTGTTAAGGCCCTTTGCTGTACTTATTGTTCACCAATGACTGTGTGGCCAGACACAGTGTCAACTCCTTAATTAAAGATGCTCATGAAACCATCATCATAGGCCTGATCTGCAATGGTGAGAGCACAGCAATCACTCGCTTAATATTTTTTTGGTATTTGGTGCACCCTATTATCATCAAAACTGAAGCGCTGGTCATAGACTACAAATAGGAGAAGACAGACGACATTCTCTTTGGAATTCTCTGTCTATGCTTACCAGCTTCTACAGGAACTGACTCCCTGCAAAATATTCTGGTGTGTCACCTGCTCTTCTCTGGACTGCAAATCACTACCGAGCAGGTGAAATTAGCACAGGATGTTAATGGCACCCAACTCTCTTCTGTCCAGGAGATATATAAGACATGCTGCCACAAGAAGACAAACAGTATTATTACCTCAGCCATCCTACACAGACACTTTTCTTTATGCACTGCTCAAGCAGCACAGGACAATGAGGATTCATACCACTAGATTCAGGGGTACTGACAACTGCATGATAGTTTTTATATAAACAGTGTGACACACAATGTTTGTCTTCTTTGTTACTACATATACTCCTGTTATTAGAGTTATTAGTAAGACATACATAAAAAATTCTTTGTACTATACACATATGATAATAAAGTTGAATTTGAAATACAGTGACTGAGCCAGAATTTATAAAAATGTTTCCTAGAATTGTGAGGCAGAAGCAATAACCATCACACCCCATGCCACCTATAACTCATATTCTTCAAATCTCCAAGAAAATAAAACAAACATTTAAAGATTACATATATGACATAAATATAGCACTGATCTGAAAATGGCCTATGGTTCAAGGGAAATGAGTAAGCAATTCTACTCACTGTATCATTGTGGTCTTCTGCATCTTATTACAATTATTTTGTCTATTTCATATTTATTAGCAATCTAACTTGAAAACACTATTCATTCTAGCCCTGGAAGTAACTCTAGGGGTCACGTAGAATTGAACCCCAGGTGAGATTTAAAGGACACTCCTTGCCAGTGCAAGTGGAGGGTGAGAAAGCAAGCAAAAGTTCATTGGTAAGGAGGAAAAAAAGGGAAAGGAAAAAGACAGACAGAGTTTAGGGGAAGATAATTTGGTGTTTTGTGCTTGACAAGAGGTAATGCTGGTGATGGGCTGCTCCCTTTTTTTTTTTAGAGACCAGAGCAGTACAAGGTTGGTGTTTTCTGTCCTTTCCTTGTGCTCTTTTAATTTAACAAAACCACTTGTTTTGTAATTTATGCCATTTTTCATATTTATTACACATTTATCAAATAATGCCTATTTATTGCGTGGGAAAGAAGCATTTTAATAGCTTCATACTGGTGTAGTATGTGCATTCAGAAAGCCACAACAAGACCTAGCATGCACTGACAAAGGTGATAAAAAACTTTGCTTTTCTCTCCTTTGGATTTTTGTGGCATGATGTATTTTTAAAATTCAGCTGCTAATAAAGAATAAGGAGAATAATATAACTGTTAATCAAATTAATATGCCTGGAATTAACACAGGTTGAATGAAAGGTGTGCATGAAAGTTTTTATTTATCTTGCTATGAAAGTCTTTCAGAAAATAATAAAAATATATACATAAAAAGTAAATATCCTCAGGGCTGAACGCACTTCTCCAATTGTTTCCACAGTGAACCTAAGTAACTGTTCACTTGAAAATGTTAAAGGAATGTTTTACAATTCCTTGGAATGCAGTGCTCATTTATCGTAAAGCAGGATGTTGGCTCACATGAAGCCACGTGGCTTTCCTTGAGGGTGTAGTGTGGCTCACTTTGGAATGCTCTGCTGACACATTTTAACATTAGAACTTTTCACATTGCTTTAAAGCTATTCATCCAAAACACCCTTTGTATCTTGCTATGTGAAAACCAAAAAAAGTCATGCATAAAACAACAATAGAGATGGTATTTGGGGAATAAAGCTACAAAATAACAAACAAAAAATGTATTACAATTAAGGTGCATCAAATACTTAGTTGAAGAGTGCTGGTGGTTAAACTTTTCTGGGATCTGAGAAGAGCTTTAACAATGTGTATCTTTATATTTTACCATGCCCGGGTTACAAGCAAGTGTTTTCAAATAAACTCAAATTCGTGCATCTGTTGGGGTAAGCATTTCCAATAGATACTGCCTATTAACTGGTACAAGGCTATTTAGGCCAGCTTCTATATATTAGAATGATCACAAGGTTTGCATTATTTTCATCATGTGCAGACCCATATAAAACAGGAAATTTCCATCAGAACGGTTCTGTTATTAAATTCCCCAGGCTTCTGTCTACCCTGTTGTGCAAGTGTTGACCTCTGACATCTGCCTGCCTGCTGAGTCCTACTTTGAACCCTGCATGGTGTCTCAGATCTGATCTTATTAGTACACTTATTCAATACTTTAATTACCGGTGATGACTCTTCTACTCCCAACCTGCTTCCATAAGGTCAACATTGAATGCATCTGTAATGAATTGTATGAGCTGACTATGTGAGTGTGTGCATCTATGTGCTTTCAGAACTTCTATCCAACTTCAGACTGAAACTACTTGGATTGTCAGTTTCACTTTGCCCCGTGACATTTTCACTTGTCTTAATAAATCCCAGGTTTGCAAAGTCACCAGGCAGGGTCTCTGCAATGTAATACGCTAACTATATTCTGTCTTGTGGAGCACTACATCATTCATTCAAAGTTGTGTATTATAAAATATACCGAAACAGATATAACAGACTATTTTCCAAAAATATTTCTTCATTTTAATCATTATCATGTAATCTATAAACGTGTTCAATATTTTTATCTGTGAATAACTGTTGATTGGTTAGTAGCACCACAAAAATGCATCCATCCATCCATGCATCCATTTTCCAACCCGCTGAATCCGAACACAGGGTCACGGGGGTCTGCTGGAGCCAATCCCAGCCAACACAGGGCACAAGGCAGGAACCAATCCCGGGCAGGGTGCCAACCCACCACAGGACACACACAAACACACCCACACACCAAGCACACACTAGGGCCAATTTAGAATCGCCAATCCACCTAACCAGCATGTCTTTGGACTGTGGGAGGAAACCGGAGCTCCCGGAGGAAACCCACGCAGACACGGGGAGAACATGCAAACTCCACGCAGGGAGGACCCGGGAAGCAAACCCAGGTCCCCAGGTCTTCCAACTGCGAGGAGGCAGCACTACCCACTGTGCCACCGTGCTGCCACAACAGAATGCAATATAATGCAAAACTTTACAGAGCAAAAAAAAATTATAATATAATAATATTGCAGCAGCAGTGTTACTGCCTCACAATAAGGAGACTGGGGTTTGCTTCCTGGGTGCTCCCTACATGGACTTTGCATGTTCCCCTTGTGTCCATATGCGTTCCTTTCGGTGCTCCAGTTTCCTCCCACAGTTCAAAAACATTTGGGTTAGGTGGACTGGCATTGTTAAATTGGCTTAGTGCATGTCTTGTCCAAGTGTTGTTCCTGCTTTGCACCCGGTGACTGCTGGAATATATTATAGCTGCCCCATAACCCTGCCTTGGATAAGTGGGTTATGAAAGGGTACAGATGGCAGGATGTAAAAACATAATATTGCCTAACTGATTTCTCCAATTGAGGGTCTGGTTTAAGGCACAAGGTTGTTGGTTTAATTCTTACTTCTCAGAGTAACTCATTTCACCTGGGTGTGTTCCAATTGTAAAAAATATACTTAAACCTTCTAAGTGTAGACAGATCTTTCAAAGAAATAATAATTCATAATAATTATGAATTTCTATAATAAACCACTCATGGAAAACAAGATTTTCAAATTACTTATACAGGTCAAATTCTGCTAGAACAATCTCCGTTTTAATGAAATCCTTGCTTTAACAAATTTTTTTTTTTTGGTCCTAAAGAACAAAAAAACTTATAACAGCAAAGTCCATTTTATCTATAAAATTAATTACAAAAAAGACATTTCATAAAAAGCAGCAAAACACATGCATTTCCTCTGCACTTGGCCCAAGAATCGCGATTTAAAAGAGCTCCACTGAATAGACATTTAGACTGCATATTTATGTCACTTGGATTACTCAATAGCTATTGCAGTGGAGTGGAGTTTGAGAAAGCTTAGTGCACACTGGATGCACTGTGAGAGTATCTAGAGGCGAGATAACTGTCAATCAAATATACCTTCAGTTGTACTTGTGAAGCTCTTGAGATTTGCCGCAACTAGACTCTGCTACTTCTTTCTGAATTTCTCGAAGTATGGCTTGACTTCACTCAGCACATTGATCAGATTGGGGATCAATTTCTGGCTCGTCCTTCAGCAAAAGTGCTGACTGCTAAACTTTACTCATATCTATGCTACTCAACCACTTTCCAACGTGTTACATAATTTTGCAAAAATTTACCCTATGAACACTTGCACACCATAATCTTTAAAAAAAAAAAACTAAACAAAATCATTTAAAAAAATTGTTGCATTTGTATTTGTAACTTTGTATTTGCAAATGTATGCATCCAATGATTCTTATTTACAATTGTGGCCTTTATTTTCTCCAACTTTTTATCATGATGTTTTTATGTAAAAATTTTCCAGGTTAATAAAAAAGGATGACTCACAAAAGAAAAGTTAAGGTGCATCTGCTCCAGACACTGAGGGGAACTGTTTATGCTTGTGTTATAAACACCGAATGGTGTAATTTTGGTAACTAAAGGGGCTCGAGCTCTGGACAACAAAGGTGACCACCCCCTCCTCCCAGACCTTGAAGTCTAATAATACTTGACTACACGCTATGGACATCAAGGGGCGCTAATTATGTAACTAAAGCAATTTATTTTACAGAAAAATAATTGATGGTAGCAAGAAGAAAATAGATGTTGCCATCACTTTTGGCATTCTATGGTCAGTATTCTGAACTGTAAGTGCCGAAAGACTGCGCTAAAGCATATGACAGGATGCCTCGAGAGGAGCTATGGTATTGTATGAAGAAGTCGGGAGTGCCAGAGAAGAACGTAAAAGAGTTGTACAGGATATGTATGAGGGAAGTGTGACAGTGGTGAGGTCTGCGGTAGGAGTAACAGATGTATTCAAGGTGTAGGTGGGATTACATCAGGGATTGGCTCTGAGCCCTTTTTTATTTGCAATGGTTATGGACAGGTTGACAGATGAGATTAGACAGGAGACCCCATGGACTATGATGTTTGCTGATGACATTGTGATCTGTAGTGATAGTAGGGAGCAGGTTAAGGAGACCCTGGAGAGGTGGAAACATGCTCTAGAGAGGAGAAGAATGAAGGTTAAAGATGCAAAATTTGCACTGGGTGTGTCAAGGATGGATAGGATTAGAAATAAGTACATTAGAGGGTCAGTTCAAGTTGGACAGTTGGGAGACAAAGTCAGAGAGGCAAGATTGCGTTGGTTTGGACATGTGCAGAGGACAGATGCTGAGTATATGGGAGAAGGATGCTAAGGATAGAGCTGCCATGGAAGAGGAAAAGAGGAAGGCCTAATGATGCTTTATGGATGTGGTGAGAGAGGACATGCAGGTGATGGGTGTAACAGAACAAGATGCAGATGACAGGAAGATATTAAAAAAGATGATCGGGAGCAGCCGAAAAATGAAGAAGAAGGTAAAGTTAACAAGAAGTCACACAAAAAATTTCTATACTTCTATGGCACTAACCAGACAAATAGAAAGCTATTCTAATGGACCCATCACATGAACTTGCTTCACCCACCAAACTCTTCAAATCAGATATGGAAGCCTTCCTGCAATAAACTAGCTCAAAGAGCAATCAAAACACAGCAGCACTGAATAGACGCAGAAATAAAGAAAAACTACCTGAAACTATATGAAAAAATGAGTGCAAATAAATCACACAAAAAGAAAAATAATTAAAGCAACTGTTGAAAAAAATGGTTCTGGTTCTCTGGTACAAAGAAAAAAAATCAAGAGATCTCTAGTTTTAACCTTGCGTCACCCTATACGACTTTCCTATAAATTTATGCCATAGCCTTAATTTACATAGTCATATGAAAATTACAAGAAATTGTAGACAGTTGCAGTGTACTGTATGCCTGTTACCAACAGTTGTGTAATATGATCCAGCAACTGAAATAGAGTGCTGTTTAACAGCACCTACAACTTTGTATGACTCGCTAAGAAAAAATCAAATTGGGTCTGTGAGAGTTAACAGCCAGTGAAGGCTCAACAAGACATACAATGCCCACAAATACTGAATAACAATGAAAGCTGAAAGGAAAGAAGGAAAGCAAATGTTTTGGACTATGCCAAATTAATAGAAACTCACTGAACATTGGGGCCAGCTCCACAGTCTCTTCAATGTTTTGTATTTGTCATGGAAAATAAAGTACTTGTACGGTACATATATGTGATGAAAAGCCATGAGGAAACAGGGTCATCAGCAATATTGCTTATGACTTCTACTCATATAATTTGACATCCACAGTGGCAACAAAATTTAGCAACTACAGACATTAAATCTGATCTGGTCATGTGAGACTCTACAGTTACCAAACTCTTTATTTTCTGAAGACCAGGAATGACTATGATTAATGCAGAACACACATATCACATATAACTCATATAATAATTTATAATATAATATATAATAATATATTATATAAGATATATATACAGCATGGGTATTCAAAGTTTTTGAATGCCGGTCCACATTCAGTTCGCCACCAACCATCGGGGTCCGCTATAGCCAGGTTTACCGTGTAGGTCTGTAGTAGGCTAGTAATAGATTCAACGCAAATGATAAAATTTTTACAGAAGACCAAGACATGCACAAAACATGGAAAACAATTCAAAAAAGTCACATGACTACTTGCAATTAACACACCAATTACAACAGTTGGTACGTAAATGACTGTCACTCAGTGTGAAGTGTGAAACTGTTGTTTCAATTTCATAATGGCAGCATAGTTCGGTGAGTAACCAGTCAGTGCAATTCTCATTGCATTCCTGAGGTTCCCGTCGGTAATTACACTTCGATGTTTCATCTTGATAGTGTTCATAGTGGAGAACGCACACGCACAAGAATATGCTGAACCAAACATAGTGAGCATGGAAATCGCCAGTTTCTTTGCAGCAGGATACTGAGAATCTGGAACAAACTTTGACCAAAAATTGTTATGCCGACTTCGTTCAATTTTGCTTTCAAAACGTCAGAAGCTTGCAAATCAGCTGCTTCCATTTGCAACAGTGACGGGTTTGAGTTCAGAAAAATTGGGGCAGCCACAGATGTCCATTCACCGTCAGGCTGGACAATGAAAGGATCAGCAACAAACAAAAACACAGGCTTCAGTTTTCTGAAATCCTTAAAACGTTCATCAAACTCGACCTTCAAATGATATAGAAATGTGGAATCAACTGAAAACATGCCTGTTGATCAGCTGTCTTGCAGCTCTTCAGGTTTGGGAAATGCAGCATCTTGCCACCTTCCAAGTCATTGATGAAAATGCTCAGTTTTGTTTCAAAGGCACAACATTTTTCTTGCAATTCGACAACGGTTTTGTCTGCACCCTGAAGTGACAAATTCAGTGTATTTATATGTCCCATAATATCAACAAGAAATGCCAGCAGTGCGACCTTGTCACTGTCTTGAATAAATGTTAAAAATTCTGCAGCTTTCTTTGTATTCAAGGACTGCAGGAAGTCAGCTACATCTTCACGGAGATTCCAGAACCTTTCCAACACACGGCCCTTACTTAACCATCTGACGTCATTGTGAAGCAGCAAATCTCCAAATTCTGCAGATATCTCTTCAAGAAAAGAACGAAACAGACGATGCTGCAGAGACGAATTACATCGTAAAAAATTCACTAATTTCACAAGAGTAGACATCACTTCCGCCAGTTCGTCACAAAGTTTTGAACAGAGGGCCGACTGATGAATGATGCAGTGATAAGCAACAAGGTTGGGCTGAAGTGCCTTCATACGAGTGACAAGTCCTCTATCTTTACCAGTCATTGCTGGTGCCCTGTCTGTTGTAAGGGAAACCATTTTTGTTACATCCAATCCAGCTGCGTGCATAAACTGCGATAGTGCTGAAAACACGTCCTCACCGCGGGTCTGTTTTGCTAGCGGTAATTTATGTCAGAAACTGTTCAACAAAATTATGGCCATCAAAAAATCTTGTGAACACACAGAGTTGAGACATGTCAGTTTTATCAGTGAATTCATCACACGCGTGAGCAAACAATTCAGCCTGTTTAAGATCTGATATTAACTGACCACTGACATTGTCAGAAAGGTCATCTGCACGACGACTAGCAGTACTGTCTGATAATGGCATCTGCTGAATCAGTTCAACACACTTTTTGTCGCTAAACAGAACCGAAGAAGCAGACATAATGCATTCTTTAATAACCCCTGCATCAGTAAATGCTTTCTTATGTCTGCCAAGAACCCAAACAATGCGTAGTGAAGCTTCTGTAACATTTGACTGTGTGGTGGTCGCTTTCGTCATCAGCGATGAACTCGCTACCAACGACGACTTAAGGGCGTCGATCTTATGCGAACAGAGCTCTGACTTTGGTGGATAATTCGCATTGTAAAAAAGACCAAAAAAATGCCAGTAGACCAAACGCAAATTTTATATGCCAAACAGCTTTCAAAAATGCCAGATTTCAGTTATTTGGCATAAAAAATGCCAGTTGGCAACCCTGCTACAGAGTAAATAATAAAACAACAAAAATTGTGGTGCTTTTATATTCAGACTTTTGACTTACGCAGAAGACAGTCGCGGTCCGCCAAAAACGTGTTGGCGGTCCGGATTGTGGACCGCGGTCCGCCGTTTGAGTACCCCTAATATACAGTATATATTATATAATAATATGTTATATAACATATAACATATCACATATAACTCACACCTATCTGGTATGTCAGAAAATTAATCTCCAGTAGAACAAATCTGCAAGAAAAACAATGAAGTAAACAGTAGCATCACACAGAATTCTTGTCTAACCAGCTATGAAACCTGAGAAAGAACAGGAATGTTTTTTTTTCAATTATTTTCCCATTATTTGTGCTTTCAATCTCTATGTATTAATTTGAAATTAGTATGCAACATAACATTTGCACAAAATTTTCGTTTCTGTTTTTCTAAATATTCTGTTTCAGTTGCTTCTTTATAGCTTCATAATAAAGTAAATAAGAATAGTAGCTATTTGCATACAACTTGCAATGCTCTAAAATTTATTTTTGTCTTAAAACGTGCTGTTTAAAGTGCAAAATTTGGTGACCTTTTATGTCTAATTATTATTACCTATTCAAGTCAAATAATGAAACCTCTATTTTTATGTTTTAGATTTTGTTAATAACAACTCATAAATTACTTTAATTAAATAGCAGATGTACACAGTGCTTCAAAGTTCTGGCAACTCCATTCAGGGCTGCTTCAAGCCTTGTGCCAGATTTGCTTTGACCCCAGGAGACCCTGGGAAAACATGAATCATTGAATCCATGCAGTGTTTTTATCATTTGGAATCCTGGGATGAACTGAAATACATCTTATACTGCTTAATGCTGACCAGAATCAAATGAATCTCAATACAGTACATTTAATTTACACACACACAATATCAATATATATATATATATATATATATATATATATATATATATATATATATATATATATATATATATATATATATAATTTGTCATTAACTGCAGCCCAAAACAGTTTATTCTGAAGTAAAAAAAATGTTTTTTCAACTATGAATCAGCTGCAGTTAACAATTACAGCTGGGAAGGCATTTGGAAGAAACAAACATCCTCAAAATATTTTGTTATTAGATTCTTTGTTACAGGCCAGACCCTACCCCTTCAATTATCTAAATTAGAGGATTCAAATATGTACAATGCATATCTACCACCACACAAATTAAAATAAATGCAAAACATATTCAATAATATTAAATAAGTTCAAGCTTTTAAATTGGGCAAAGGCAAATCTTACAATGTTTACAGCTAAAATGTACAATAAAAAGTACAAATAAATCCAAAAGAGGCCCTGCATTTATTGTACATGCCCCTTAACTATTTTGCCAATACGTATAGTATTAGACACTTTTGATGAAATCTATACAGTAGAATCTAATTTTTTATGTACAGTGTTTATGATCCAAATAATTTTAATATACAGTACATGGAAATTAATATTAAAAGACAATAACAGTACCAGTGTCAAATGTGACAGCCACAAAAAATATTAAGTTGCTATTATTAATTAACTCTCTTAAAACCATGAGTCACTTAAACAAGTGATGGTTTTAGGAATCGGTACTTTGAAAGGTTTATAGAGTTTATGTTTATGCTGGTAATTGAAATTGAAATATATTTTTATAATATTGAATAAAAGGTCATATACAGTGGATTCAGAAAGTGTTTAGACCCTTTCACTTTCTGCACAATTTATTGTGTTGCAGATTTAATTTTAAATTGATAAATTTGCCATTTTGCCCATCAATCTACACTTAATAACCCATAATGACAAAGTGAAAACAGGCTTTCAGAAAAGTTTGCAAATTTACTAAAAATCAAATGCTGAAATCTCTCATAAGTATTCAGACCCATTGCTGTGGCACTCCAAATTATGGTCACATGCATCCTGTTTTATTTAATGATCATTGATTAGACATCATTTAGAAGGTCCCACAATTGACATTGATGTCAGGACAAAAACCAAGAAACTCTCTGTACACCTCCGTGCTCAAATTGTGAAGAAGCATAGATCAGGGTAAGGGCATAAAACCATTTCTACAGCTTTGGGTGGTCCCAGGAGCACAGTGGCATCAATAACTGTGGAATTAAAGAAGTAAGGAGACCCAAGACTCTTCCTACAGGTGGCCATCTGGCAAAGCTGATTAACTGGACAAGAAGGGCCTTGGTAATGGAAGTGACTAAGAGCCCAATAGTCACACTAACAGAACTTCAGAAGACACAGTCTTTTGCTGAGATGAGAGAAAATGGACAACCATCTCAGTAGCACCCCTTCAATCAGGTGTTTATGGGAGAGTGGATGAGGGAAACCACTCTTGAGTAAAAGATATATCACAGCCTGCTTGGAGTTCAGCATTTAAAGGATTCAGAGGGGATGAGGAGAAAGATTCTCTGGACTGATGAGACAAAAACTGAACTTTTTGGGCACAATTTCAAGTGCTATGTTCGGCAAAGACCAGGCACTGTACATCACATGCTGAACAGCATCCCCTGAGAGAGGCATGGTGGTAGCAGCATCATGCTGTGGGGTGCTTCTCAGTGGGAGGAAAAGGAAGACTGGTCGGAACTGAGGGAGGTTTGAATGCAACCAAACACTGAGAGGTCCTTGAAGAAAACCTGCTCCAGTGTGCTTGTGACAACAGACTGGGACGATGGTTCACCTTTCAGCATGACAATGACCCAAAACATACAACATATTGCAGACAATGCTGGTAAGACTTCTAGACAAGTCTCTGACTGTCCTTAAGTAGTCCAGTAAAAGCTGAGATTTTAACCTCTGTGGAGAAAATCTGTGGAAAGACCTGAATATGGCAATTTATAGATGCTCCCCATCCAATCTGATGAATCTTGAGAGGATTTGCCAGGAAGAATAGGATTAACTGCCCAAATACTGTGGGCAAGGCTTGTAGAGACTTACCCAGGAAGATTATACGATGTACTTACTACCAAAGGTCTAAATACTTCTTTCAGTTTTTTGCAAACCTTTCTGAAAACATGTTTTCACTTAGTCATAATGGGTTATTGAGTATAGATTGATGGGCAAATGGTAAATATATCTATCTAAGATTAAACATATAACACAGTAAAGTGTGAAGAATGAGAAGGGGTCTGAATACTTTCTGAATCCATTGTACTCCCTCACCCAGTCCCTAATATAAAAAGGTGGCATATTTATCTCTTGCAGTGTCTTTGGACGAAATCTGACCCAGTTTTGTGTCTGAAATCTGTAAAAGCACACTAAACTTCACCTCTTCAGAATGATACTTTTTTGACTTTTCTTACATTTTCCTCAATTAACCACTTATGCATGAAGTGTCCCGCCAGCAGGACACTGTCTTACTTAAAAGTTATTTGTATATGATGCAATAAAGCCACAAAGTCAATCAAAAGCAGTAATGGTATTTTTACATACCCAAAGGTGTAGAATAAATCGATGTTGCCTATGCTCTTTCATTATTAAAATATACCCAGAGGTGAGTAGCATGTCACAGTTGAGTTGCTTTTATCAAATATCCCTTCTTTATTGAGTCACATACAGTGAAAGGCTCATTGGATAGCTGAGGTTCAGAGCATTCTAATAATGTATAGCTGTCTATGGTTGGTCATTTGTACTCCATGTCACAGCTGTCCTTAAGCAGCAACACATATAACACGTATGCAACAGCTCATCTTTATGCACCGTTACGCACAAAATTCAGATTCTGAGCAAAGTTCAGACTTTATTGAGAACTTCCTCTTTCATGAAGGATTTGAGACTATGCTTGATTTGTAAGAACTGCGTAGTATGACTTTGAAGCTTTGCGGGATGCAGTTTTACAGTTCAAGTGTTATAGATTCAATACCATACCCAGAGGATGTCTGCGGCCCATTCTTCCTATGTTATTTTTCTGAGCAGTGCTCTTTCAATTTCAAAGTAGAGTAAAGGCAGTGTTTCTTAGCATACCAATGAGTAATTATTATGGTGTACTTCTGCCTCTCAAACTTTTACGCAAGGGCAAATAATCGCATGTCACTGTATCACTCTGTTTGCGATGCTGTGTCTTGTGACTTGTTCATGGTATAATCCCCCCGCTCCCCTCAGCCAAACAGTTAAGACAGCGGCAGAAGTATTTATCCCATTTCTACTTGTGCTCTATTTACCCCTGGATCCCTCACCAATGCCACAACACCCCCAGGAACAAAGAAACAAACAGGGTTACAAATAGGGAAATAAAATCGAACAGTGGCCCAGGAGTCAGGGAGATTGAAGAAAGTGCATTTAGAAATGGGATAAAAAGACTCGTAAAGCAGTGTTGATCCCTTAGGTTGTATTGTGGGGAAAAAGTGGGTAGCGGATTATACCATGAACAAGTCTCATATGCTTGTGAGCCAGTGATGGCCTCCCATGACTCAAAGGTGGCATAGAAACACTGGTTTAGATGCATGTGTCTATATGACTATATATGTGCTCAGGACTGCCTGTTTCCTACTCTATGCCCAGTGCTACCAGCAAAGACAATGTCCCGTCCCCCTTAACCCAGCAATGGAAGAAGCTGATATACAAATGTATGTATGTACATACTTATTTCAAATGTGAAATGCAAGAAAAAAGCAACAACAAGAAGAAACAATAAATAAAAGATGCACTGAACGTCTGCATGAAAACTGCAACAAAAGGCAGGAAAAATGGGTGAACTGTAGCATAAAAAGACCAATCTGTTGTACAAAATGTAAGCTTCCACTGTGTCTTGTGCTAAACAGAAATTGTTTCAAGGACTGGTATGAAAAATAATTTTGAAAGTAAAGGTTTGAATGAGTACACAATCATGCATACATCGTTATAAATTGTTTACTAGTTGCTTCTCTGTGATATATACAAACACACAGAAAATCTTTATATATTTTTCTAAAAAAATATAAAACTGCAATATTTGTTTTGAAAGATTTTAAAAATCTGAAGTATTGTACTCACTACTCTTCAGCCATTTGCAGAACCTTTACTTTAATAAACGAGTAATAGCCATTTATTTTTGGGCATGTAAAAATGCAAACATCTTATAACGTATAAAACTTTTAAAAATGTGCTTTACCTTGCCATACCTTTCAGGTTAATTTTGACCCATCATTGACTTTAATGGATTGTACAATGCACACAAGGTAGTTTGTTTGTTCACAAGCCATAAAATATCGAAATAAAAAAAAAAATCAAAAACATCCTTAATGTCGTCTTCTCAGCTTAGAAATGTGAAGGCTCTATGTTTACAAAAAGCAAAAAGGGACTCCAAATGTCACGTTTTTGTACAGCTGCTACACATTTTGAACACTACTATGTTCTTCAGGTCAATGTTGACACAGCATGTACTTTAGTAGCTTTTATCTCTAGTTTGGGTAGTTTGTCTGCAACCCATAAAAACATCTTAAATGTCATCTCTTTTACAAGTTACAAACATCTTACATTTTAAGATGATCAAATATCATAAAATAGGATTGGGGTGAATAATCTGATGTCCAAGGCTTCTTAACCCAATGGGTGTCAGAACTGGGTCAAGAAAGACCCATAAGGCACAACATTGAGTCGGCATTTGAAGATGCTGTAAGGGTTAAGAAAAGCACATTTGCAGGAATACAAAAAACTATAGAAACATTTGTTTGATTACACAGGCAATCATTTATTCTTCAAACATAGTGTTATCTTCTGTAATACAAGCATATATCACAGCGGAACTGTCTGTTTATTCTTGTATGAGTTGCTACTGAGGCAGTTTTTAATATTTAGAGCAGTTCTGGTGTTTGGTAGATAAGTCTCTTTTTTATTTTCTCTTTTCAGTGTACTGTGGTGGTATTCTGTGTACTTTGTAGTAGGTATTTCTTTGTATATTTCACATGGTGTTGTTTTCTGTTCTCGAACATTATGTTGCATGTGATTTTGTGTCATATCCTGACCACGATGTACTTATAAGTAATCCATAGCTGACTGGGCTTATAGGTGGAAGTGCATTTAATGAGAATAAACTGAAATTAATCTATTTCATTTTTATTTGTTATTTGAAGAAAATAATATTACATACAAATAAGTTTAACTAATATAATAAATGACCTCATAGTCAATCTTGGAAAAAAAAAGAGGAAGAAAAGAAAAAAAAAATCAGCAATTTAAAAAAACAAAGCAGGACCAAAAAGACACAAAACCTAACAAACCTAGATTTAATGAATGGGTCTGATATTTAGTACATGGAGTGACTCAGCTAAATCATTTTAGGAAGTACACTAATTTGTAATTAACCACAGGATATAGGAGACCTAGATTAATGTTTTCTTCAAACAACGGAAAAAATAGTGTTCTTAGTAGAGTTTAATGTACTGTATAGATGAGGCAATACTTAACAGGAATGCATTTTATCATTTTCCATTAGGTCATAAATTTGAAAGAATTGCTTCAGATTCTTTTCTCACAAAAAAACAGTTTCAGCCAGAGGTCAAGATGGTTTATGTTTCAGACCATACTTAAAAGAATCTCACATGTTGTACATGTAAAGCATACTTACACTACAGGATGTATTGTGATAATTTATTAAATTAAAAAAAGAAACTCAATCATTAATTAAACTAATATCAAATAAGTTCTTTTTTGTGCAGTCTTTACTTGTTTTTTACAGGCATAAATACAGTATGTTCCATTGACAAACTAAGAAGTACAGAAGGAAAATAAAGTTTAAAAATATCCTTAATATACATTATTCATTTACACCTAACACAGTTTTTTTGAAAATTTAAAACAACACAGCTGTGGGTTATTTAAAGAAACATATTAAGACAGAGGCTAACACTGCTGTCCTGCACACTTGGAACACTGACGTTATTCATAGGAGTGCTTATTCATGTTGGTGTTTCTTGGCAGGATTTCAAAAGTGTAAACTCATGTTTTAGTAGTTTATCAACCTAGCGATTTGAATATTAAACATTTCTCATAAACTTCTTACTGAATCGCTAGACTGACAAATTGACTAAGTCACACAGGACAAGTGAAATGTTTTTATTAAAAGAATATTTCACATTTTGCTTGTAATTTTTAATTGGGAAACTCTAGCTCCTATTATTCTGAACTGGATTTAAATGGGCTCAATAGTGAGTGGGTGAATAATTAACTTATTGCTAGTTCTGCCATAAACTACCTTGACATGCTTTAAGATCGACTTCACTCTGCACCATTTTATGTAAGCCACATCCATTTTCACATATCATCTTTATTCAATGTTTCTTATTTATCTTGTCCCTCCTTCTCATTTAAATGAAATTATTCTTCTGTGTTTATTTTCCCAGTTGCAGACCTTCTGCATTCCAGGCATCCTCTTAGGATTCTGACCTTGGTATGACATGGAGAAGGGGGTTTGAATACTAGAAAGATCCTTAGAGGTAGATTCCTTGGAGATCTGAGCTCCCATTACTGTTACCCACAGAAAAGTGTTCTAGGGGAAGGATTAATAAAAAAAAAGAAAAATCCATAAATGATGCTTATTTAATTAAATCAAAGAAAATCTTCCCTGGAACAGAGATACTAGGACTCACTCTTGAAGCCAGGCCTGAGAGATGTGTTTGCCAGCAAGCACCTAGCAGCATGGTGATCTATGAAACTTGGTTAGGCTCAACCCAAAAAAGCTGTGTGAAATCACCATGTGTGTCCACCTTCTACAGGACAAAGGGCGAGATAGAGGTGCAACGAAATATTAGGTGGCAGGCAAGAATGGGACAGACTCAGGCATACTAGAGTAGAACATTGAACATCTGGGGAAGGTTGAAAAATACAGAATAGATAAAGTCAGATTCCTTTCTAAACACAGCATTGGCTTTGGCGTCATAATGTCTTAAAAAAAAAAAAACAGACTCTCTACTTAGCCCAATGGAGACATTGTTGGTTGGGTGTGGAGATATTAACAAGCCCCCAGGTAGAGGCCAAACACTTGTAATTTGTATTACTGGACTGATGGGTCATCTCGTTGTGACTTTGAGTTACAGAGAGAAAAAAAATGACTATTGGTTATGTATATGCACTGAACAAACATTCAAGGTGTTCAGTCTTTTCTACAGACATTGAATTTGATGCTTGAAAGGGTACCATCTGCTGACTTGGTAGTTCTACCAGACACTAACTTTCACGCAGAGAATGATGGAGTTTCCCAGAGGGCCATGTTTAGTAGGAATAGAGTCAGATAAGTTAATTTTTACTGTGCATCTCACGGATTTATGCATAATGAACAACATGTTCAAATACCAGATTTCACTGACAGGTACCAGCACGTCAAAAAAGGTTGCAAATGGGACTTTGGCTAAGGAGAAGATCAGTTTGTGTATGTGGAGTATGGAGTTTACTGAGGTCATTGGACAGCCTTAAACAGATCCTGCCAAAAAAAATCTACTACTTAGGAAGTGTACGCAGGATGGCTAATCCAGGCTAATCTCAGCAAATTTGGGGAAATGCTGATCTCAAGAGGGGATTCGTTGACAAATGGAAAGAACACTTGGAGGAACTTCTAAACCAGAAGGATATGGCCTTCTTGGAAGATTCAATGGCAGAAGCATCGGTTGCTTTTGGATCCATTTTTGTGGTTAAGGTCACTGAAGTGATTATAAAGTTCCATAGTGAAAGAAAGGTTTATGATAAAGCTAAAGATAAATTATAAAAAAAAACAGACTTCCGGTGATTAAGAGAGAGGGTGTAAAGGTGAAAAAAGGGAGAGCAGAAAGACCCAGGAGCAGTTGAATCTTTCCAAGAGACTTGGAGACAAAGATCCAGGAGAAATATTCTGCAGTCCCAAAACAAAAGCTTCAAATGTGAGGTCAAGATGCCCCCCAGGTTAAAAAGGAGATTGATCCCTGCAGGTATGTTGTAAACAACTGCCAAAAGTGGAAGAGTTCAAGTGCTTCAAGGCCTTATTCACAAGTAAGGATAGATGTGATTGTGAAGCCAACTAATGAATTAGTGCAGCACGAATAGCAGAAAGAAACATTAAAGGTTAAGATAGTACTCATTTATCATTGTAGCTGTCTTAGAAATGCAAATATAATCCACTTGGATTACATATTCGTGGCTTTATAATACACATTTCACTCTGCCTTCCCATTAATATCTGTGTGCTGGAATGTTTTTGGTGAAACAGTCCTAGCACTTTACAAATGCAAAAGTAAACTAAACTTTGTCTCTGAAAATGAGAGCTCTGAATTTTTTCTGCTAAGTATACAAATGACATAAAAATAAATTAATCAATTTTATGCATATACAGAGCTATTATGTGTCAGCTGTCTTTATTTTTCATAACTACACTTCTCAAAATGAACTTTTAGGTTCAGTGACTAAGGTCTATGTGGCAGCTTATGTATCTCGTTTACTGACTGTACATGCCATCTGAAGATAAAACACTGGCATTTGCTAGTTCAAGAAACACATGCCAAGAAAAGATAAATGCATTAGCACATTTTGTGGTAGTCAGCCGCAAACTAAACTAATGGCTCAGGTAAGCTCCTGGCAGAACAAGAAGTATGTGCTTGACTGGGTACCCATGAAATGACAAACTTTCAGTAGGTCCTAAAGATCATTTTGACTAAGGTCAAATCTCTGCTCATTCTCTCCTTGGACTTCAGTTAACCTCATGCAATTGCTTTTAGTTTCCCTCTGTGACACATTCACTTGCCCAATCCAAAATCGTGGTATCAGAAGGAATGCTGTGCTATGCAATATGCAATAGTGTTTCTCTAGTTTGCATATGTGGTTGCTTTCTAAACTACTAAAAATCAGCATACACATTACAAAAGCAAAACTGGTCAAATCAATGATTTTTATTAACCATACCTTGGGTGTAGACTTTCTTGTCATTTTCTTGAGCAGATCATTGAGGTGTGTCCAGTTACCTTGAGAGTACCAGCCAGGTTTGTCTAGTGAGGCCAGACCATTACAGTCTTCTATGTCATTCACTAGTAATAACAATAAGATAAAAAATGTATAGAAAAGAAGAATATTGAGTTACTAAATTGATTAGCACAACAAAGAATATCAACTTCTGAATACTTTTGGAACCATAAAAGAAAACAGGGAATTGATACAGTCACAAAATAAACAGGAAAAAAAAAGTTTTGAAATAGATAAATTGTTCTTATATTGTAATCCTTTTTTATATATTCATCAAGTACCTCATTAGGAACACGTGATCTAATGGACAGACTCCTTATACAATTAAAACTTCCAAGACTATACCAGTAAGAAATGAGAGGACAACTCCCTGAATGTTAACTGTGGCACAACTTTATATCATTTTAAAAAATATTAAACTTTGCACAAATTTAAAAATACTGTTTTTATATATTTAATATAAAAGTGCTCAGCCATTCAGACAAATCATTTCTGTCAAGGATTAAAATAAAACTATAGTATTTGTTATTTTAATTTGTACCATGGTAATTTGCACCTGGAAAACAACATAATTTTTGATGTTGTTGACAGTGCTTGCTGTGCTACCAACATGTTCATAGGTGTGCTTTTTGTCTTGCTTGTGATGTCATGGTAGCCATATTATTTAAGGTCAAGCCATGTGCAGGCAAACATATACAGTTTTTGAAACTAAATAAAACACTTTCCAGGAACAACATATTAGATTTTTAATTTATGAAACAGTTTAGTTTAATTCAACCTTATTCCTTGTGAGTTTGTTTTGCCCTTTTGTTTAGTTGCCAATGTTTAGTACCTTGGTATAACAATCTTCATGATAGTTAACTCTATTTATACAACGCTACACTAAGAAAAATTTATTTTAATAGCTACAAAAGAAAAAGCACAGTTTTAGGTGTGATGACTTCTGTTGTTTGGAATTCATCTAGACACTACACATTCTCATGCAAGAAAACGGTGCTTTATCAGACAGTGGGTGACATATAATGTACTGTATGGTCTTCATTTTTAATATTGATAGTTTCTACAAAAGTTAATTAACAAATGATAAATTATGAATAAAGCAAGGCTATATACAGTATGTTAATAAACATAATGGCTACCAAGAAAATCTGTACGTTAAGAATGTTTATTGTGCTTCTGGTGACCTTTATTCCTGCTTAACCAAAAATTTTTTTTGAAAAAGTTATAAATATACTAATTTCAGTACAGCATTTATTTTATTAAAATTTTATATATTTTTTACACACCTTTAGAGACATACTGAATTTTGTGGAACGTAGAAAATATGAAATTATTTGAATATGTTTGGTGTACTTTCTGGACTCACTATATGATAGCATCCCTTGCTCTTTACAAATTATCCTCTTTTTTCATACCCATTTATATGAAAGTTATATGAAAAAAATAACATAATGTCACTAATGTAAAAAGCAGCTTAACATGTATAACATTTTTTATGAAATTTCCAGTCTCAACTTCCTTCTGTTTTAACAAACTTAAGATTTACAGATGGCTGAAAAGAAAAACAAGCTAGAAAATGGGTAAGGTGCAGCACCATCAGAGCTCATAATATATAAACAGATGTATAGACAGTACCAGAAGTCAATCAATTTTAGAGGTAAGGATGGACTGAATGAGGGACATCAGGAGAACAATACAAATGCTAGTTTCTGCATGTGAATAAAGACAAGGAAGCTAAAAGAGATTGGGTAGTGCAAAGATGATTTAGTCTTTTCTAGGAGTTCTTACAGTATGTGGCTTTGGGCCAGGGAGAAGGTATCAGATATCACACACATTCATAAAATCAAAATGGCAGGGAACAATTAATCTACTTGGATTAATTTTTGCCTTAGTAAGTGGCACCACTTTAAATAAACCAGGTAATTTGGGCCAAATGTGGCATCAAACAATCAAGTATAAGGATGCATATTACGGTAGTATTGTAACCTCATCATCTTGTGCTTTTAAACAATTTTATAGTGCACAATTTTTTAATTCTCTTTCTAAGACATTTTTCTAGACTGAGAGGCTTTAAGAAGTTGGAGAAGATCTCTCAGCTGCTCCATGCTAAATGTGTACTGGGGGCACACCTTTTAAAAAGGAATCTCAAGGCAAATGGTGATCTATGAATGATCATTACATGTTGCTCTGCTTTAATATATTGTCTGATTTTAGTATTGCACATTGTTTCAGTAGTTTTTATTGTAAATAAAACTAATACAAATTCTCGTCATTTGTTGATTTGCTAATTATTGAACTATTATCTAGAAAATACTAGAGGGATGACTGTATCTTCCAAGTGGGCCGAGAATCACAGAGGAGTAGTTGGAGGACTTTCTCGTTCCATTGGGTGAACTGGATTGATAGATAGAATAACAATTTATTATCCATCCATCCATCCATTGTCCAACCCGCTATATCCTAACTACAGGGTCACGGGGGTCTGCTGGAGCCAATCCAGGCCAACACAGGGCACAAGGCAGGAAACAAACCCCGGGCAGGGTGCCAGCCCACTGCAGGGTGAACAATTTATTATATTCAACTAGCCAACCCACGGCATAGCATACGCCACATAATTATTTATTGATGTGTGAAGACTTCCTGAAAGACAGAGTTGTCCAAATGGGGTGGGTTTGAGAATACGACTGTGAGTGAATGAAAAGATGGAACTCTGGAGAGAGTTGTCAATTGTCCGTGACTGAAAACTGGCTCTGTCTTGCGTCTTGCCTGCCATGGTCGGCCGCCTTAGTGAATTATATATATAGATAGAAGAGTATACCATAGAATGCACAGCGTAATAGTAAACTAAATGTAAAAACATTGAATAACACTGAGAAAACCTTGAACAACAGAGAAAACTTAACACTGCAAGAGTTCGCGCTATAGCGCTACGAACCACTCGGTAAAAACACTTTTTTAATGAGTTTTAAGCACAGGGAAAAAAAATGACCATTTGAAAAATCCCTAATTTAATAAACCACCAAGAAAAGTAACATTGCAACAACGCACGCTACGAACCGATCGCTGTAAACAGAAATGAAAACAAAATCAAGCCCGGTGCATTCTTTAACTGTCTTCTCTGCTGTATGCGTCCAGCCCCCTCTCTCTCGCCTGTCTGTCTGTCTGTGCGTCTCTCTCTCTCTCTCGTGCGCCTGTGTGTGTGTGTCTCTTGTGTGTGTGTGTGTGTCTCTCTCTCTCTGTGTCTCTCTCACGAGCTTGTGTGTGTGTGTCTCTCTCTCTCTCTCATGTGTGTGTGTGTGTCTCTCTCTCTCGTGTGTGTGTGTCTCTCTCTCTCTCTCGTGTGTGTGTGTGTGTCTCTCTCTGCCTGCCCATGGTCGGCTGCTTGGGCTGCCTTAGTGAATTATGGGCGTGGCTCTGTCTTGCATCTTGCCTGCCATGGGCATGGCTCTGTCGTGCATATCCCATGGTTGGCTGCTTAGTGAATTGTTGGTGGGCAGGGCTCAGTGAGTTGGCCAGGCGGGGCTCTGTCTTGCGTTTGCCTGCCCATGGTTGGCTGCTTTAGTGAATTATAAATATAGATGTAACCAAGGAAGCAAGACTACAATATATTTATGAGTTTACCAACAAATAGAATAACACAACAAGGAGACTTTACACAAACTGACTACCAAATTACAGACTGACTCAATATGCACATACGCCAGCTTTATATACAGCATATATATAGCAGTATCAATATATAGAAAAATAGTCCCTCATATTAGAGGCCAGGTATTTCATGTAGAGATTTCACTGACCACAATTCAACTTAAGGCATTCAAATTATGCCTTAATATGCACAAAAAAGGCAACTTGTCATAACTGACATCACTGTTTCAGAGTGTGGTGCTATATTAGTCTCTGTCACAATTATATGTAGCATGTCAGTTATGAACAGGGTTAAATAACATATATTTTTTACACACCTTTAGAGACATAAAAACTACAATTCAAAACCAAATGTTTGTTTTGCTCTCTGGAGATTCAATGAACAGTAGTAGCACTTCATCTGTCTTGTTACTATCTGTAAAAAATTATTCCTTCAATCACACTATAGATCACTTCTTACTGGCCATTCCTCACCATGGCTGGAAATGCTGCACAAACAGCCTCCTACAAACAAAACTGAGAAAGCACCTGCTACGACAAGTAAACTAATGTGTTTGGTGGCTACATATAACTGTCCCGGCTGAACGTAGGGAAATAGTATTGTCATAGCACACAGGCACATCTTGGACAGTCATCTGGGCACTGAAAAGACTAGGGAGCGCATCTGAAAGCCATTCTATTGGCTGAATATGGGCAGGGATGTTAAACAGTTCTGTAAGTTTTGCCCTGACTGTCAAGTGGTCTCTGCTCACAGACATTCTAGGGCTCCTCTTTTCCTGATGCCTATTTTAGACATTCCCTTTCAAAGGGTTGGGTTGGATATTGTTGGCCCACTCCCTAAGAGTAAGAATGGGCATCAACATATTCTTGTGCTGATTGATAACACAACGCGGTATCCTGAAGTGGCTGCTCTTCAGAAAGCTAACTCCTTGTCTATTGCAAAGACTCAGACAGATGTTACTATTGGTGACAATTTGACTGAGTCACAGAAAGCGGAGTTGCTGTCTCTGATAAGTCAGAACACTGATGTCTTTTCTGCCATAAGTTTGTTAAGGAGCCTGGCATTAAGGTTTAGATGTGCCCTTTTTGGAAATCGAAGGCGAAACGGAATATCATGCATGATGAAGTCAAACAGATGCTTGAATTGGGTGTTATTCGCGAAAGTTAAAGCAACTGGTGTAGCCCGATCATTTTGGTCCCAAAGCTGATGGCTCGATTCAGTTCTGTATAGATTTTAGATGTTTAAATAAAGTTTCCAAATTTGATGCTTATCCTATGCTGATGATGTATGTCCCCGTGTTGATGAGTTATTGGTGAAACTGGGATAGGCATCGTATATTTCTACACTCGATCTTAAGAAAGGGTACTGGCAGGTGCCTCTTGAACTTTCCAGTTGTGAAAAAACAGTGTTTGCCACCATTGACAGGTTACACAAGTTTACTAGGCTCCTGTTTGGTCTGCATAGCACCCCTCTTACTTTCCAGCATACGATAGATCAGATTTTCCATCCCCATTCCGAATATTCTAGGGTATATCTTGATGATGTTGTCATTTTCAGTAATGACTGGCACTCACATTTGGAGCGGCTTCAGGCTGTACTAGACAGCTTGAGACAGGCTAGGTTGGCAGCTAACCCTAAAAAATGTAAGTTGGGTATGTCTGAAACACATTATTTAGGTTACTCTATGGGCAGGGGGTTTAGTTAGAACTCAGTTAAAGAAGGTGGATGAGGTGCTTGCTTACCCCCATCCAGAAATGCAGAGACAGGTTCGTGCCTTCCTTGGTCTTGCCAGTTATTATAGGAGATTCATCCTGAATTTTGTGAATATTGCAGCTCCTCTTACTGATCTTACAAAAAGTAAAAAGAACTGCTGCGTTGTCTGGTCAGATGATTGTGAAAGGTCCTTTAATGATTTAAAGTCTACTTTGTCAATGTACCGGGTTTTGAGAAACCCGGACTTCTCTCAGGAGTTCATCCTGCAGACGGACGCTAGTATGTTCAGTTTAGGTACTGTCCTGTCTCAGGTTTTTGATGGTGAGGAGCACCCCATCACATTTTTGAGTAGGAAGCTGCTTCCCAGGAAGCATAATTACTCAACTAGAAAAGGAGTGTTTGGTGATCAAATGGGCCGTGGGCGCACTCCATTATTATTTGTGATGGCATAAGTTTACCTTGGTGAACGATCATGCTCCCTTTCAATGGTTCTACAGACAGAAGGATTTAAACTGTTGTATTATATGTTGGTTCCTAAGCTTGCAGCCATTTAATTTTATTGTCCATCATCATTCCGTCTCTGTGCAGAGCCCGATTTTGTGGTCTCACACTCCTGTCTCTCTTCTTCCAGATTCACTCTGCTGCAGCCACTGCCAGCCACTGCTGGACCCCCTTGATAAAGAAGACTGTGTTCTTTTGAGCAGGAGGTTGGACTCGTGCGTCAGGTTTGACAGCTGTTCCTTTTGAGGCTGAAAGAGACTAGCGTGTGTATCTGGCAGAACAGCGATAAAGTTTCTACTCCTTGGAAAACCTGCTGTACTTTCCTGTGCAACTTTGTGACCCAAGCTTGACAAAATAAACAGTGAGGTCCGTAAGTATTAAGACAGTGACACAATGTTCATAATTTTGGCTGTGTAAGCCACCACAATGGCTTGAAATAAACCAATCATTATGTGTATGAAGTGTAGACTTTCAGATTTAATTTAAAGGGTCATTGTCAACTCTCAATATGAGGTTCAAAGAGCTGTCCATGCAAGTAAAAACAGTCCATCATTAGACTGAGAAAAAAAACAAACCATTTAGAAAGAGAGCAGAAACATGAGGAGTGTTCAAATCAACCATCTGGGACATTCTTAAAAAGAAGGAACACTAAACTCAGCAACAACAGAAGGTCTGGAAAACCACAGAAGACAACTGTGCTGGATGACTGCAGAATTCTGTCCTTGGTGAAGAAGGACCCCTTTACAACATTTAGCCAAACCAACAGCACTCTCCAGGAGGCAGACCTATCATTGGCAAAGTCTACAACCAAGAGAAGACTTCACGAAAATAAAGACAGAGAATTTACCACAAGGTGCAAACTGCTAGTAAACCATAACCATAGGAAGGACAGATTAGACTTTGTCATAAAAGCCTATCAAGTTCTGGTACAATTGTCTTTGGACAAAGTAACCTAAGGTCAATATATATGAGAATGTTGGAAACAGGAGAGTATAGAGAAGAGAAGGAATGGCTCATGATCTGATGAATACCACATGATTTGTGAAACATGGTGGAGGAGGTTTTATTGCCTGATCATGCATGGCTGTGAATGGAAGTCAGTCACTAGTGTTTATTGATGATATGACTGCTGGTAGAGGTAGCAGGATGAATTCTGAAGTGTACAGGGCTATACTATCTGCTTAGATTCAGCCAAACTGATAGGATGACGCTTTACATTTCAGATGGACAATGAGCTAAAACATACTGTGAAAGCAAATCAAGTGCTTTTCAATTTAATGTAGTGGAAAATTTTTCAAACGCCAAGTAAATCAACTGACCTCAAGCCCAATTGGACATGCATTTCACTTAATGAAAATAAAACTGATGGTAGAAAGTCTAACAAGCAAGCAGCAACTGAAGACAGAGGCAGTAAAGGCTTGGCAAAGTATCACTAGGGTGGAAATCCGGCATTTGGAGATGACCATGGGTTCCAGACTTCAGACAGTCATTGACTCTAAAGAATTTTCAATCAAATATTGAAAATGATCATTATATGTATGATTATGTTAGTTTGTCACTGAAATGCAGAGCTCCTCCGTCAGCAGAGTAAGATGATCATCTTGCCAGATAGACAAGACATTCCATGCGCCTACCTGTATGGGCTGCCTCAAATTGGAACCCCAGTGATGCCGTGCAGCGGGCGATGCCTCAGCACCACACCAGTTCCGATCCCCAACAGACCTGACCCCATTGGCTCTCCAACGGTTTCGATTCTTCCAGGAATGCGGCTCCCGAGGACTTTCCCCCATCCCCTTCATGATGCGATCAGCCTTCCTATGGGCGGCTACAGCAGAGCTACTCCCACGGAGAGCAAAAAGGAGTCCTTTCTGACGTCTCTGAGCTGTGTCAAGTTTTTTTTTATGATTTCCCTGCAAGTTGGAGGACTGCTTGCAGGGCTGGATGCAGTTTAACATCATACCCAGGACACCCACTCACTCTCTGAGGTGCACAGACCGGGGACTGGCCAGATCTCTGTAGGTGGATACCTAGGTCGCTCTGATGTCTGTCATACTCATGGTGTAGCCGTTGCCGTAGCGGATTGGCTTTTTCTGATGGTGTCCGATGTCACTCCTTTCAACAAGCGTATTATGAGACTCAGATTACAGCACTCCCTCGGTGCCGTGTCTGTTGTCTCAGTGTATGCTCCAACCGCGGTGAGTGATGTCTCAGCGTGGGAGATATTTTATTTGCAGCTTTGCTCGGTGGTTGATGGGTACCCATGAGGTGACACTCCTCTGGTCATGGGTGACTTTAATGCAGCCACTAGCACTGACAGGGCTGGCTATGAGGATTGTTTCAGTCCCTATGGGTCTGGTGACCGTGGTGAAAGTGGCTCCATGTTCCTTGACATTGCAAAAGGTCAGGGACTGTGAATCGCTGGATCCTGATTCCAGTGCCCAGAACTGCATCATTGGACTAGGTACTCCAATACTGGTTGTGTGGTGAAGGAGATCGATCACATCCTTATGGAGGCTCTTGCAAAACTGCAGGGTATACAGAAGTGCCCAGTTTGTGAATTCTGACCACAGACTTGTTGTTGCTACTCTTAGGATCCAGCTTAGGTCCAGTATGCTACCACCTACTAGGAAAAGTAACCTGGACTTGGCCAGACTCCAAGACCAGGCTGTTTCTAATGAGTTTTCATGCAGTTTATGTGGGGAACTTGCAGATTTGGGTGCGACTGTGACAAGACCCTGAAGGTTGCTGAGGGCTGTGTTGGTGTTACCTGTGTTCCCAGAAGGAGGTGTTTCATCTCGCACCTTGAGAGGAGTCGCAGTGCAAGGCTCAATGGCAACTCTGGTCTGTACCGGGAATTGAGAAGGACAGCTGCGAGGGCTCTGAGGGCAGACAAAGAGGTGTTTGATAGAGGAATCTGTGAGCAAGTGACACATCACCAGTGATCTAGCGACCCATGTCCTGCTTACAGAGGAATCGAAGCATTACACACATCCGAATCTGTTCCTCAGAGAGTCACAGTCAGGGCAGCTGATGGAACGGTCCTTACGGATGACACGCTGGGCTGGCTACTTTGAGCAGTTGTTTAAAGCTGATTCTCTGGCTAGGACGTTGGATATCTCTGGGTCCACGATTCTTGAGGCTGATCCTCCAATTAGCTGTGAACCACCCAATCTCACTTAGATTGCACAGGTGGTGAACCAGCTGAGGGGAGGAAAGGCTGTAGGTATCCGGGGTGAACTTCTCCAGGTTGGTGGCTGTCCTGCTGGCATTGCAAGCAATCTTTGTTTCCATTTGGGAGACTGGCATTATCCCAACTGACTGGAAAATGGAACTTGTCATTCCTATCTGGAAAGGGAAGGGTGATCACTTGGATTACAGCAACTACAGGGAGATAACACTGCTCTCGGTGCCGGTAAGGTCCTTGATATGGTCGTCCTCAATACGATCCGTGATCACTTGCTCACCTACCAGCGACTGGAACAGTCTGGTTTAACGCCTAAGAAGTCTACCATCAACAGCATCCTGGCACTGAGGGTTCTCATGGAGCGCAAATGCGAATATCGGCAGAGTTTCTTTGCAGCCTTTGTTGATTTTCGGAATGCGTTCAACTCAGTTGATCGAGTTGCCCTGTGGGACATCCTGACAGTTCGCGGGATCCCCTCGAGGTTGCTGGATATCATGGCCGGCCTATACACTGGTACTGTGAGTGCTGTGCAGAGTGGAGGCAGAATCTCTGTATTTTTCCCAGTTGATTCTGGGGTTCACCTGGGGTGCGTTCTTGCTCCTACTCTGTTGAATGCTTGTATGGACTGGGTATTGGGCAAGGTCGTGGGGTCCAGTGGCTGTGGGGCATCTGTTGGTGAAGAAAGATTCACAGATCTTGACTTTGCTGATGATGCTGTGATCTTCACAGATTCAATGAAGGCTCTGATCGGGGCGCTCGAGAAACTAAGTGAGGAGTCTGAGTGTCTGGGCTTGCGAATGTCCTGGATAAAAACCAAGATCCAGGCTTTTAATGACCTCTTCGGCACAGCCATCAGCAGTGTGTCTGTTTGTGGAGGGAGTGTCGAACTTGTCGAGAGGTTTACCTTGGATGTGACATCCATGTCTCTGGTGACTCTTCCTATGAAGTCAATAGATGGATTGGGAGAGCATCGTGGGGCATGAGGTCGCTGAAAAGGGGTGTGTACCAGTGCATGCTCCCCAACTTGACTTGACTTGTTAGTTTGTCCAAATGCTTTTGAGAGCCTGAAAATGGGGGACCATGTATAAAAATGTCTGTCTTTTCTGTCTTATCTAAACAGTTTGTACAATATTTTTGTTAAACCCCATTTAAAGCTGAAAGTCTACACATTAAGATTATGATTGCTTTGCTTCAAATCCATTGTGGTGGTGCACACAGCCAAAATTAAGAAAATTGTGTCATTATCCAAATACTTATGGACCTGACTGTATTTACATATGAAGCATTCTAATCTCGGTTAGTGGCTGACAGCCCTGCCACAAACATAAGGGCTCATCTAAGAATAACTTATCCAGACCTAAATGTATCATAAATGATATACCAATGTGTGTATGTGATAGACCTAAACTGAGTATTCTTGATTATAACTTGGAGACAGCTATGATATTTAAAATGCATTTCCAACATTAAAAATAATATATTTATATGGGATTGAGTCAGAGGCTTTTCTTATTAGGAGCAATAAACTGACATATCTTTGCCAAAAGGTACAGGGGGTCCTCGGGTTACAACGTCTCGACATACGATGTTTCGAGTTTACAACGCTCACTCCCATAAAAACTTAAAAAAATTGAGACGTGAGTGTTTCGGCTTACGCTGTTAGCGTCGTACTTACAGACTACGTGGACGAACTAGTTTGGTTGCATGCAGCGGTAGAATACACAGTAACACGGCGTATGAGTGTTCCGTTTGTGTTGCTTTGTTTGGAGACTTTTTGGCCCTTATCATGGCTCCTAAACGAAAGTCAAAGTCTTCAGATGGTAGTGCTTCGAAGAAGAGGAAAGCCATCACAATGTAAGTTAAATTAGACATTGTAAAGAGATCAGAAGGAATAAAGGTAAGGAGTTTTTTTTACACTAATTTTTAGTTATTTTTTCTGTTACTACAGTACAGTGTACAGTACAGTATATTTATGTCCTTTTCCTTTTTCTGTGGCTTAGTTGTGTTTTTATGTTCTAGATTATGATTTTGCAAATGTGTTAGGTTTAGGTTTCTTTATTTAGTCATGTTTACACAAGAAAACATGAAATTTGCCTTCTCAGTTGCATCTAATAACAGGTAACAGACAGAATGAAATAAAACAGACAAATAGAAATAAGAAAGGTTAAGGTAAGGCAGTTAGATAAAACATATTTACACCAAAAAAAAAAAAAAGCTAACAGGATATATATCAAAACCTTAAACATCCATCCATCCATCCATTTTCCAACCCGCTGAATCCGAACACAGGGTCACGGGGGTCTGCTGGAGCCAATCCCAGCCAACACAGGGCACAAGGCAGGGAACCAATCCTGGGCAGGGTGCCAACCCACCGCAGAAACCTTAAACATTATCTCCGATATTTCTTATTGAAAAGTCGTATGGCACTAGGAAGAAAGGAGTTTCTGGAGCGATTTGTGTGGGTTTTCAAAGCAACTATCCTTCCTGATTTACTGAAGTTTAGTTCTACATGTAATGGATGTCTGTCATCAGTTGAGATGATTTCCAGTTTCTTTAACATTGCCCTCTGACACACACTAGTCAAATCATCTACATCAGCCCCAATAACTTTAGCTGCATACTTCGTAATCTGCTGGAGCTTTTTTGAGTTTTGGTTTGTCAGACTATTAAACCAGGCAATGTAACTGAAAGTGATCACAGACTGGATCATACTGCGATAGAAGGACAACATGAGGTCCTTGTCTACTTTAAATAGTTTGAGTTTATGGAGGAGAAATAAGTGCTGGTTGCATTTAGAAAATAATTTCTTTGTATTTGTATTCCAGATAAGATTGTTATCTAGGTAAGTTCCTAAGTATTTATATATTCATTCACTATTTCTACCTCCTCTCCCAGAACTACAATAGGTGAACATACAGATTTCTGTCTCTTAAAATCAAATATCATTTCTTTGGTCTTTTTTACATTCAGAGTAAGAGAGTTTTTATTGCACCAGTTTACCATACAGTCCACTTGATTTAGATAGTGGCTTTCATCCTCCCCAGATATGCATCCTATGATCATGGTGTCATCCGCATACTTAATAATGGAGCAGTGGTCATTGTTCTGTCTCAGGATAGGTAAGTGACTTAGGCTAGTGTGTGTTTAGACTTACACCAAAATTCGGGTTACATCACTGTTGTAGGAACGGAACTGTGTCGTAACCTGAGGACCCCCTGTATACGAATCCAGCTTTTAGTTAACACATTGTAATATTTTGTAGAATTAAACCACCATTCTTATTTAAAAATAATAATATAGCGCAAAAAAATTCTGTATTAAAGTATCATGTGGGGTCACCAGCATTTGCCACCTTTAGTGTCACGTTTACATTTTCTATACCTGTTTCTGCAGAATTTATCTGAGGACTCAAGTTCCCTAATAACTGAATTAATAGCTGTACCTGCTGCATTTGCCTGACACAACTAGGGGGTTGGCAGGGTGGTCCTGTTGGGTAGCTTTGCAAGTGGCTGGAATGACTTTGTCTGATGACAGACCAAGTCAATGTCTTCTCTGGAGTTTCCACTCCATATTCCAAAAAACACAGCTGTTACTAAAATGACTAAAAATTAAGCAGTTACAAGAGCAGACAAAAATTTTACAAATTAGCCTATATTCATTGCAAATTATCATGAATGGTGATGTCTAACTGTAACAAGTCATTTTTGGATTGATTAAAATTGCTCAAAACCTTTTACTTCTTTAAAACATTGTTTAACTATTTTATTCATGATTGAATAAAGAGGAAATGGCTTCTTGGCTCAGGTTTGTGCTCTTCGATACAGTCCAGTGCTTTCAGACAAAAACATAGTTGAAGTTGGAAGGAGGTTTGTTGATATTTAAAGTGAATATGTCTCTGAAAATAAGGCAGAGATTAGTGTTATAGAATTTAAAATTAAAAAAGCAAAAAAATATACCTAAAGAGAAATGGAAAACAAAACCAGGTTAAGTTTTAACTAAAGAATTTACATATTACACTATATTGTATTTAAGCACTGTGATTTCAGTTTATTTTTGCAACTAGTCTGTTTGTGGTTGATCCAGCTGATGAATAAAACAGATGATCAGATGACTACATAGCTGTTAACTGATTGGCTTCTAAAGTTTTTCTTGGCTGTGAAATGTTACTTTGGATTTATGATCAAAGGTTTGCTTAAGACAGGATTTGTAGTGCTTTTCATTTTATTCAGACCTTTGATACCTACTGCGTCTTTACATTTACTTTCCTGTTTGATTCCTTGGTTTTGAAATCTAGAATAAATATGATTTTCAAATCTGGAAGATGGTGCTGGGTCACATCAGCTACTGTTCCACTGTATCTCCCACAGATCAATTTTCTAAAACCTTTATTCCTTTATATTTTAAATGGTTGCAAGAAAGAAATTCCACTGAGCAACAGAAAACTTCATGCATGCCCCCACACAGAGAGAAGACAAATTTAGGGTCAGCAGCAAACCTACGATGTTAGTGTGATCTGTGTATTTAATAAGCTTTGCACTCACATTCATTCCATGCTTATGAAATATTACTGTGTTGCATTGTCTGCTTTTCCATTTTTGTTTTCACTGTTATGATGTATCAGTTTTTGAGAAAGTATTTCTTGGGCTCTGCCAGGACAAACTCTTAAAGGGTTAGTTTTTTCCATCGATTTCTAGCAAGAAAGGGACAAAGTTCTATGGTAAATACCGATCAGTTTATTGCATCAAAAAAATTAAAGTTATAAAACATATTATCACATCTTTGTACTTGAAAACTTCAAAATAATTGAACCCCTGGACATGCTGGAGCACCAAAACTGCTGATCTGCTCTTCCCTGAAACATCTGAATTGTAGCTCTGCATGACTTTCACGTCTGCAAGCTAAGTCAGCACCTGAAGAAGATAACAGCTGGAGTACCTCAACTAACTGCTACATTAATCTCTAATGAATTTCAAAATTGGGGGATTTTCCTGTGGGAACATCAGGTGAAGTATAAAATAATTTATTGTGCCATGATTGTGTTTTGTTTTTGTAGTTTTGTTTTTCACAGTTGTGTCTTTGAGACAATACTGTACGCAGAAGTACCGGTCCACAGCGTATGCTGACATTCCCTGCTGAATACAGCATAATATACAGGTAAAATTCTGTTACAACGAACTCCCAGGGACCTAAAAAATATTTTGTTGTAACAAAAATTTTATTGTAATGAGATTCTGTATTTGTTGCTATAGTGCTTTCTTTAACTTGTGTCCAGGGGCCTCATATATAAACGGTGCGTACGCACAGAAATGTTGCGTACGAACGTGTCCACGCTCAAATCGCGATGTATAAAACCTAAACTTGGCATACATTTCCACGGTACCTCATACCTTGGCATACGCAATTTCTCCACTCGGTTTTGCAGACTGGCGGCACCCAGCGTCAAAGCAGTGCTACTGTTCCTGTGTGGTCACCCATTCTTTCTTAGCTCCACATTCCTGACGCAGCTTTATAAATACACTGAAACTAACTGCATATTGTTTATTAGTGTAATGCATCTGATTGTAATTAACCTGCAGCAATATAATGGTCCAGGGAATAGCATAGTATTCCAAATACCATAACTGCTTTAGAGTTGTAACTCTCACTGCATCTTCTTCTTCTTTCAGCTGCTCCCGTTAGAGGTTGCCACAGCAGATCATCTTTTTCCATATTACTCTCACAGCACCACTCGGAGTATTTATATCACTGTATCTGAGTGGGGAATCACAGCAGCAGCTGATCGGAAAGAGAATTATCGGTATACAGCATGAAGCAGACGCTGACTCAGCCACGGCAAAACGTTTCAGAGACTTCCCTGTACGGACTTCGCGGTTTAGAAAAAGTTTCATCCCAAGAACTATAAACGCACTCAATCAGTCCATCAAGTGCTCCTTGCAGAACTGTTTACTTATAAGTACAATCACCTCACTGTAAACTTGCACTACAGTTATAATATTGCACAACCTGCGCCACTTTATAAAGCGCGTATTTACATATGATGACGGTATTCATTTTTAAGATGAAATGCAGCAAAATATGTTGATTATATTATACAGATAAAACTTTAACTTCATTTAAATAATCTTTATTGTTAATAATTAAACGTGAGGACATGGTGCCGCAGCGCTAGCTAGTTCAGGGATTGTTCCTGCATTGCGTTGTATTCTTGCTGGTGCTGACGCGACACTGGAAGGATAGACGGATATAATAATTAAACATGTACTACGAAGATATTTCAATGTTCCTTAAAAGTTTTGAAGAATCGGCATTTTAAGCTTACAGATGGCTTCACGTCTGTATAGCTGATTGTGTGGCGATTGGGTTTTTGGAGAAAGAAAAGTAAGGACAGGAATTGGAGGTTAGTACGTTTGAAAGAGACAGTACTTCTGTAATAAATTATTTCATCGAAGGTCGCGCATGGCGCCGCAATCCTCTTGCGTGAGACATGAACAAGTACTGCGCCACCGTGTTCCCATGTTTAATAACATGCTTTCATTCCTATCATCATGAAAAAGATATCACGTATACATCTCAGTATTTCAATTATTCAGAGAGATGTAATATCACGAATGTAATGGATTATGTGTCCTGTCGGAGAAAGAGAAAGCCCGTTTAAGAACCAGGTAGTAATTCACACATGTAGAGCACATAGAAGATCAAATACAGAACAAAGCATTTAATGTGCCACTTTAGTTACAAAGGGATTTGAGAAACTAGTAAATTAAACGATTTTAAGATGAAGTTTATGATGTTCTACTTTAATGGCAAAATAAACTACGTGATTAAAGTGGAAATTTCAAGATTAAAGTTGACATTTCATGCTTTTTTCCCCACTGTGTGCCTATTTTTTTTGTCTGTACCCTAATAAGCTTTCATATGACACTCAGACGGTGGGCTACGACTCGCCTTTTCACGGCGACTTTGATATGTGATTTCTTTTTTATTTCGGGCACTGTGCGACTTTGTGAACTTGAGCCTTCGAGTTTCTCCGACACTCTGTCACTCGATCAACTTCCTTTTGTTGATTATATCACTGTTTAAACCAACAAATAGTATGTTTTTCCTTTGCCTCCACTTGGTATTCGCTGAAATTCTTATATTTCCCCCCGTGCTTTTCCCATTGTCTTTTCACAGAAGGCTATTTATATTGATTTGCATATTCAAAGAGGCGTAATTCTGGAAGGAGTTGGGATGGGACAGAAGGCACGTGCACGTACGTTACTTTTCACGCTGATCGGGATTTATGTAGTGGAAGAACGTGAAAGTTTGCGTATGTACAGATTCCTGCATCTGGATTTTTCTGTGCGTACGCACATTCCCGCTTTTGCGCTTACGCCATGTTATAGTGTGAGTTCTACGCACGGCGTTATACATGAGGCCCCTGGTGTTTGCAACCATTTCAATAGCTTCTTTCGCGTTAATTTTAATCTCCTCCTGCCTACAAGTTATGCTGACGAGAAGTTTTCTCAGCCTTTCCTTGCCATAATACACTTTTAGGTTGCGAATGACGTCCAAATTCAATGGCAGAAGCACTGCTGTGCAATTGGGTGGGAGGAATTCAACGCGAACATTATCTAAATGTGGAAGCATGTTGTGTGCAGCACAGTTATCAATCACAAGCCGAATCATCCTTTTCTTCTTCTTCATATTGTGCGGTTTCTGAACACTTTTGGGATCCCCCACCCAACAGGAACGTCACGCTGTAGATGCACGATTGCAGCATCTGTGGAAGATTGTTTGTCCGTTGCTGGGACAACAGCAGGCTCACAGCGGTGCAGTGAACAGAAGCAAATCATAAAAGATTGGGGTCGCGCTATAAGTACCTGTCTTGCCCAAAACACGAGGCTTAGTCTCAATACTTCAGCAAAACCAGCTTTATTCAGCTTGAAACAGGAACAGCACAGTTATTTATTGTAGTGGGATGTGCCACTCTGCTATACACAGACACAGCAGTCAGGCAGGGTCGTGGCCAGGTCAGTGACCAAGTAATCCTGTTATCTGCATTTACAATGTACGTGCTCCTCTAACCTTGCATCACCCATCGAGATCTTTTCTGTTTACTTTGGCGGAGAGACACAGCACAGCCCTGTAAAGACGCGGAGATCTCACTTCGGCGTGTTGTCCCATTGATGGAGGTCCCAAGAGAGTTTACAAACCTCACATTTTCTTGAATGAGTGCCGTATTAATAGGAATGTTTCTTGAACGAGCATCAGTGAACCACATAAAAATGGCTTTTTCGACATCTTCAAATGCAGTAGTTCACATACGTTTGCAACCCGAGATTTTTCTTCTTTTTTTGCTCTTTCTTTCAAGAAAGTTGACAGTGTCTATGGCGAATTTCCGAATTCACTGGCAACATCTTTTTTCTTTTTGCCGTAATCGAGAGCTGCAAAAAAATTAGTTTTTTTTTTTCTAATATGAACTGTTATCGTTTTTTCGTGTCTGCCGTTTCTATAGGAGCGTGACAATGAGTTAAATTCCAATGGATGTTTTTCAAATGTTGACGAGCAATAAGCAAAACGTATCACTGAAAACCGCAGGAAACAAAAAAGGCAAAAAAAAAAAAAGTTCGAGGAAAGTTCGAAGAAAGAAAAAAATTACAGTGTTTCTGTTCGGGGGATTGTTGTGCACAACTGAGCTTCGGCCACAGAACTACCTGCTCTGTGGATGATTCATTCAGGCATTTCATGGTCTGTTGTGCACTTCGTTGTAATGAAAGTATCTGCTGAATGTACTTCGTAGTAATGAGATTTCTATAGACACGTATCATATGGGGAAACTGTCGGGACCATAAAAATACTTCGTTGTAATGAAAATTTCATTGTAAAGATATTCGTTGTAATGGAATTTTACCTGTATCTGAATAAGAAATGTGCATTTAAGACATAAACTACACTTGTGGTGGAGAACTGAAGTATAGCACAGTCAAACAGGTGAAGTCTTCCTGGCTCACTTCTGTATTTTATATACCTTATTCTTTTTGTATAGAGTCTAGGGTGGGTGAGTCCTCCTGATTAGACACCTGTGGGTTTGCATTGCTCTACTGCTGGAATTAGCATGTACTTCTGTTCATCAGCTCTCTTTATTGGATTACAGATTCTAGATTCTTCCTTGTAAGTGCAACTTTTGATTTTTCTTTGGGTTTTACAGGACTTTTTTTTTGGACTGGTGTTGTTTGACCTGCGGTTTGCCTTTTAGGGAATACGTATTAGAACTGTCTTTGCCATATTTTCTGCAGATATTGGTTTATTTTATTATGTGGCCAGGCATTTTACAGTTCTGCTTCCCCTCTTAGAGTTTATTTTTGTTGTGTTTTTTTTTTTTAACATTGAAGGCTTTATTAGTTTATAGGGTTGGGCCTCTGAAGTCCAAAAGCCTGATTCTCAAGTTTGGTCATAGGCTCATTTTGTACTTAGGTCTCAAGGGAGTCTGCAGGCCACACTTTAGAAGAAAGGTCTAATTTTGATTTTGGAAATCTGTACAGCTACGGACAGCCATACCTTATAGTCACCTGGTTAGAAAAGTTTCCTTTGGTAGCTCCATTACTTTAAAATGTGTCCAAACTTGAAGTAATTTTTAAAAAAAGCAAACTCTATACAAAACTAAACTGAACTGAATAGTTATCAACTTTGTTCGTCGTTACTCAAGTGTCTTATCACTGGCTCACTTGCCTCTGTGTCAGCATGTCTTACATTGAGCTGTCATGACATTTTGAATGCTTGATACAGCAGTATTCTGTCCTTTTTCTCAAATATGGAGATCTGAGAAACAGCCAGTAATCATAAAAAGTCTTTTTGATCTGTGGATTTACTGTGTCAGGTTTCTTAAGATTTTAGACGAATCTAAATTCACACATAAAACTTGATCTGTGAATTTACCAATAAATTCATATGACAGCCTGTAAGTATGAAAGTAAACTATGAGGGAAAAAAAAAACTAGGACCCACTTATATTGCATAACATAACAAGGCAGGCAGGGCCTGGAAACCTGGCAAAAACAACCCTACACTAGGCATTTTAACAATAAAAACACAAACTGTCTTAGTCTATCTCCAAGACTGCAGTAGCAAAATGTGACGTGACAAAGCACGTCAAGCTGTAGAGACAGACCATAATAGCAATACACACTGCTATAAAACAATATGTCAAACCTAAGAGAAGTCCTCGGCTGCAGTAATAGTCATTAATACTTTAATTGTCCTTTTATTAAAGCACATAAAGGACATCTTCTTGTAAATCAAACAACATATTAACTTTTATAAAAGCTTATTAACAATATTTCAGGATAGATATTTACTGTCACATCTCATGGGTAAAAAGTAAAATGATTTTGTTTTAATCTATAATGGTTAGAAAACAGGTGGCATAGTGTCACAGGTCCAGGCGACTATCAGCTCAGTTACCCTGTATGTGAAATTTACATTTTTTCCACAATTATGCTTGCACTGATTTTTTTTTCTTTTATACCTTTTCTTTTTCACACACTTTTCTTTTTATTTCTTTTACACCTAAGATGTGCATGTTAGGTTAGTTTGAAAATAAACACATCTGAAAATGTAAGCATCAGATGTTCTGACCAGAAATGAAGATTTCCTTTGATATTATTATCAAGTTGTGGAGCATGAAACAATGCATAACCACAATTACCAACTTAGAGGAAATATGTTTTAAAGATAAAAACACTAATGATGGTTTCCACAAGTACTAAGAACCACCAGGATTAAGAATGAGGCTGATGGGTTTACATGTCTTTGAACTCTGGAAGGAAACCTAAGACCCTGAAGGAAATCCACTCAAGAAACAAAAGAACATATACACGACAAATGAATGGAGATATGCAGTAACTGCTATGAGGCAGTAACACCACCTGTTGTGCCACCATAGGAACAGCAAGCAACAGTACATACATAAAAGCAAAGTAACAAATAATGTGAATACATATAACTCAATACACACCGAGATTCCGGAAGGGTCTCTGATTTGGAATTTGTGAAAAAAATCCAGGCTTCAGAGCATTTGTAATGATAATATCAAAAAAATCCTCAAAATTATGTCTGAAATGACAATAAAGAAAGAACATGTATGCAATTACTAAAACAAGCAAATATACAGTTTATTTTCCAAACACCATATCACATGTTAAAGCAACTTTTTGAATCCCAGCAAGACCAAAGCTATGTAATGGGTTCCTACTGTATATGGGAATACTGGATGTTGATACATTTCCCTGATCTTTGGACAGACGGGAAGTCAGGCTTTAAGGCATCTGGTGTAGGTCAGCTTGTTAACAAGTGTATTCAAGGACCTTTCACATTCCTGTGTGCATAGTGAAACTGCAAAGGAAACATTTACATATGTTGCCATTAGCAGTTAAATAAATGGTAATAAAATTTTAAATAATGCACTCACTAAGGTCTGTGCCTTGTTTCTTTGTTTTTCTTAGATAATTGTGTATGGCAATAACTCTCTTGGCTATGTCTACTGAATTTATAAAAGGTATTTGATATGTAAGGAGACTGTGGAAGATTGTGGGTTCGCTTCCCGGACCCTCCCTGTGTGGATAGCGCTTTGAGCACTGAGAAAAGCGCTATATAAATGTAATGAATTATTATTATTATTATTACTACCCGCCGACATAAAGATAAACTAATATAATGAAATATAAACTGAAACTGGAGCAATACAAGCTTCTTCAAATGCCATAAACTAAATCGGAAACCATTTGCGTTATAATATGGGCAACACACAAACATACATGCTGTATATATATTTAGTACATTAGCATATACTATCAATAGAAAACCTTGAAAAATTCATGGAGCAATAAAATATATTCAAGGTCACAGTTTAATTACATCCAATTAATTAAACACTGAAAAACAAAACAATGAGAAGAAAAATCTACTAAGATTTGTTTAACCTATGTACTTACAGAAAAAAATTATAAAAAGAAAAACATCATTGTGTAAAGCACAGACAGAGCTAGACAAAGGCCTAAAACTAAAAGTTGCATGAAAATGTCATATACTGTATCATGCCAGTGCTATAAAAGGTGTCAGTCAGAAAATCTGTTTTAAGTGTGACTATACCTCTTCAGCATATTTTGGACAGGTGGTTGCTACTATCAGACCTGGAATGTAAAATTTTGACTTGCCTCTTAGAGGTTTTGGGGTTAACAGATGAAGTATTAGAGTGAGAGCACCAGCACTTCCAAAAGTTATTCCTGACACCACTATTGGTTTACTTTGGAATGACCTCCAAGGTGAACTTTGAAGTCTGCTTCTGACCGAGTTGCAAAATGAGTATAGAGCTTATTTGGCTGGAAAAACGGGAACAGAAATTGAGAGAGGAAGAGAAAGAGAAAGAGAAAGGCTGGAAGGAATAAAAATAATAAGGGACAGAGTGGACCAGTTACCCCACCTAGTAGACAGAGCACTCTGTATAGTCAAGCCCTAAGAGATAACAGAGAATCTATTTGTTTTTTACTTGTTATTTTGTAGTTTTGTTTTCCTTTTGGAAGATAAATGAATTCTTCCTGAGTGTGTATTTGTTTAATAAACACAACTGTTTTACATTTATTTATGGCCTCTTAACATTATTTTAGATTTGGGGAACAATTCATGTGTCCTGTTTTTCACAGTATACTCTAAGCATATACGTATATGGTCATTCTTTCCATATACACAAGTATATATGTATGGTGGCATGGTGCTGCACTGGTTGAACCTGGTTTCACATCTTATTCCTGTTACTGTTGACTGGTTGCTGCTCCTCATGTCTGCTTGGATTTTTCTCCTGGTTCTCAGTAATAATTGGATTCTAATTATTTATAAATATTGTAAATTACAATGCACATCCTGATTTCAAATAGATAGTGTACAGAAAAAAAGGAAAATCAGGTGTGCATTGGGGATAGAATCCCATGAGACTCTGCGTAAAAGATGTGGGTATGATTTCATTTTAATGGTGATAAGAACTGGTAGTCCACAATGAGAATTGCAGTGTGAGAAGTTGCATATAATGTCCAATTAAACAACATGTTACTGCTTTGAATATTACCAATCAGCAGTAATATTAATACCACCTGCCTAATAGATAGATAGAAAGATAGATACTGTTGTATAGGCTCCCCATTGTGTGCCAAAGCAGCTCTGATCCATCAAGGCATGGACTCCACAAGACCTCTGAAGGGTTCTTGTAGTATCTGACACCGAGACTTCAGCAGCAGATCCTTAAGTCCCGTAAGTTACGAGGTGGGGCCTCCAAGGATCAGACTTGCTTTTCCAGCTCATCCCACAGATGCTCGATCGAATTGAGATTTTAAGAATTTGGAGACCATGTCAACACCTTGAACTCTTTGTCATATTCCTCAAACCATTCTTGATCAATTTTTTTACAGTGTGGCAGGGCACATTATCCTGATGAAAGAGGCCACTGCCATCATTGGGGAATACTACTACTATGTAGGCGGTACATGTCAAAGTAACAAACACATGAATGTCAGACGCAAGGTTTTCCATCAGAGCATTGCCATGAGGATCACACAGCCTCCAGCTGCCATCTATTTCCTAGTTAAACGATACACCTGAACCCAGCCATCCACAAGATCTAAAAGAACTTGTGACTCATCAGTCCAACCCATCTTCTTTTATTGCTCAATGGCGCAGGTCTGATGCTCACATGCACTTTGTAGACAGACAGACAGACAGACAGACAGACAGACAGACAGACAGACAGACAGACAGACAGACAGACAGATAGATAGATAGATAGATAGATAGATAGATAGATAGATAGATAGATAGATAGATAGATAGATAGATAGATAGATACTTTATTAATCCCCAAGGGGAAATTCACATACTCCAGCAGCAGCATACTGATAAAGAACAATATTAAATTAAAGAGTGATAACAATGCAGGTATAACAGGCTGTAAATTTGTATGATATTAACGTTTACTCCCCCGGGTGGAACTGAAGGGACGCATAGTGTGGGGGAGGAACGATCTCCTCAGTGGAGCAGGACAGTGACAGCAGTCTGTCGCTGAAGCTGCTCATCTGTCTGGAGATGATACTGTTTAGTGGATGCAGTGGATTCTCCATGATTGACAGGAGCCTGCTCAGTGCCTGTCGCTCTGCCACAGATGTCAAACTGTCCAGCTCCGTGCCTACAATACAGCCTGCCTTCCTCATCAGTTTGTCCAGGCGTGAGGCATCCCTCTTCTTTATGCTGCCTCCCCAGCACACCACTGCGTAGAAGAGGGCGCTCACCACAACCGTCTGATAGAACATCTGTAGCATCTTATTGCAGATGTTGAAGGACGCCAGCCTTCTAAGGAAGTATAGTCGGCTCTGTCCTTTCTTGCACAGAGCATCAGTATTGGCAGTCCAGTCCAGTTTATCATCCAGCTGCACTCCGAGGTATTTATAGGTCTACACCCTCTGCACACAGTCACCTCTGATGATCATGGAGTCCATGAGGGGCCTGGGCCTCCTAAAATCCACCACCAACACCTTGGTGTTCAGTTGTAGGTGGTTTGAGTCGCACCATTTAACAAAGTCCTTGATTAGGTTACTATACTCCTCCTCCTGCCCACTCCTGATGCAGCCCACGATAGCAGTGTCGTCAGCGAACTTTTGCACGTGGCAGGACTCCGAGTTGTACTGGAAGTCCGATGTATATAGGCTGAACAGGACCGGAGAATGTACAGTTCCTTGCGGCGCTCCTGTGCTGCTGACCACAATGTCAGACATGCAGCTCCCAAGACGCACACGATCCATGCCACCAGTTATGAATCTACTCCCATCTCTGTCAGCTTGTTCCTGAGGAGCAGAGGTTGGATAGTGTTGAAGGCACTAGAGAAGCCCAGAAACATAATTCTTACTGCACCACTGCTTCTGTCCAAGTGGGAGAGGGATCAGTGTAGCATATAGATGATGGCATCCTCTGCTCCCACCTTCTCCTGGTATGCGAACTGCAGAGGGTCGAGGGCGTGGCGGACCTATGGCCTCAGTTGGTGAAGCAGCAGCCGCTCCATGGTCTTCATCACATGTGACGTCAGGGTGACAGGCCTGAAGTCATTCAGCTCACCAGGACATGATACCTTTGGGACTGGGGTGATGCAAGATGTTTTCCAAAGCTTCAGGACTCTCCCCTGTTCCAGGCTCAGGTTGAAGATACACTGTAGAGGACTCCCCAAGCTCCAACGCACAGGCCTTCAGCAGTCATGGTGATACTCCATCTGGACCCACTGCTTTGCTGGCACAAAGTCTCTTCAGCTCTCTGCTTACCTGGGCTGCTGTAATTGTGGGCAGGGGGAAACTCTTTCCTATGCTGGTATCAGCAGAAGGATGGGTGGAGGGTGCAGTACTCCGTGGTGAGAGTGGGTTATGGTGGTCAAACCTGTTAAAAAAGTTGCTCATCAGGTTTGCTCTCTCCATGTCTCTCTTGATGGTGGCACCTCGCTTCGAGCTATAGGGACCAACATGGGCTACGCAGCCCCGTTCGCAGTAACTGCAATGCACTCTGTGTTCTGACACTTTTCTCTCAAGGTCAGCATTTGGTGTTTCAGCAATTTGTGCTACAGTAGCTCTTCTGTGAGATCATACCAGACAGGTTAGCCTTTGCTCACCATGTGCATCAATGAGCCTATAGGGTACCAATGATGGCTACCAATGACGTTGTCTCTGGTTCAGTGGTTGTAATTCCTTGGACTACCTTTGGAAGGTACTAACTATGGTATACCAGGAATACCCCACAAGACCTGCCATTTTGGAGATGCTCTGATTCAGCCATCTAGCCATCACAATTTGACCCTTGTCAAAGTAACTAAGATCCTTAGCTCTGGCCCATTTTTCCTGTTTCCAACACATCATCTTCAACAACTGTTCACCTGCTACCTAAAATATCTCATCCCTTGACAGATGTCACTGTAATGAGATGATGTGAACATTTAATTATAAAATTCTGTTTCGTCATAATGTTATTTTTAAAAATATGTTTATGATCTCCAGATAATTCAAAGCACATTGAACAAATAGTGCAGGTAGATGTGCAAATGATAATCAAAACCAGCCAGTATAGGAAAGTGAAAAAAGATGGGGAGTTCTGACATATGGAGGGGGTGGTCACTGGTTTTAGATTCAGATGGAAAGGAGCTGAAATATCTGAGCTTTATTTAATGTTCCCTAGCCAAACTGAATTGTGTTTGTGAGAGACAGAAGACATGCTCCCCGCCAAGATATAACTATATTGAATTGTGTTAAAACTTGTACGTGAAGACATTCATTCCTATGATTCCATAGCTTGTAAAACCTATTTGCAACTTGCTCAATGACCACATTACCAAAATCCTCTGTTAACATATTTTAAATTAATGTTATTATTAGTTTATTTGGAATTAGATCGTGTTCATTATAAAACAATGTAGAGGATAGTAGCAGTTTGAGTACCTGTGAGAATGGGAATACAAACAGTCCAGTATACCAGTACAGCTCTAATGTGTGCGTACATATGTACTGTAACTTCCCTGGCACTCAAGGTCATTCCATAACTCCATTTGCCTGTCTTGCAACCACTGCAGCCACTTCCACCCTGCTTGGCGTGGGTGTCAACATTCTTGTAAAGGAATTAAATGTAAACCAAATTTCATTTCCAGTTGGCATATCAGTATGTTTTATTAGGGTGTTAACCACTTAAAAAGTGGCAAATGTCACTGTTGGACTTGTATTCCTGCTTATTAAAGTACATGAGACTCAAGTGCTGAAGTTGGAGTAGGATAAGAATTTTACTTTCTTAGAGCCAGTATGCCTCTAATTTTGAATTATTTAATTGATAAGAATGGTGTTTTTTTGTCAAAATAACTTTTTCACAATCATGGTATATATTAATTTGCCACCTGAAGTTGTGTTGTAAATCATTCCATATATGTTTTGAAAAACCACATGCCTGTTCTTGCGACTTAAGTGGTACTAGCTAAAACAAAAAAAGGTTTTAATTTAAGGAAATGTGCATTGAGTGTACCTGAGGTGTGTGTGAGTAAACAAAAGAAAACTGGAAGTAATAAATTTAATCACAGATTCTTGGTACTATTTACTTGAGGTAAGAATACTTTTCTTGTTTGGTTGTCTGTTCACTTGGAGTACTGACATTTTCTACTGGTGTTTGTACGTTGTATAAAAGGCGCTATACAGGCGCCCGACCCGGCACAGAAGGACACAGAGACATGTAATAAACCAAGGACTTTTATTTTCTTCTTCACCTGTGGGCGCACGTCTTCCCTGTGACCCACAAGCAATACACAGTCCCACAAGCACTCTTTTCCACAATCCAACAATTCTTTCTCCTTTCCCACCACTCCTCCGCAAGCGTAGTCCTCCTCCTCCCGACCCTGGCTCTCTGAGTGGTGGTGGCTGGCCCTTTTTATATCCCACCCGGAAGCGTTCCAGGTGCTTGATCACCTGGTCCTAATTGCATTTCCGGGTGGGGCTGAAGATTCGACCAGCCGGGCTGCAGACTCCATGCGGCTCCCCCTAGCGGCCATCCGAGCCCCCAACCATGCTGTGGAGGACTCCATCTCCCATGGAGCCATGTCGCCAGGTTGGGGAATTATCATCCGCCAGGGAGGCTGCCATCAAGCATCCCGGGGAGGTATTGAAGTGTCCATGGCTGCTCCCCCGGAACAGATGCAGCAGGGGCGTCCCTGCCGGGCATGGGACCCGGCTGTCCTTCACAATGTTCATCTATCCCTTTCACATGCATCTTTCTAAAAACTATATATAATAGCACTGTATGCTATTGTACTATTTTGTCTATGCAGTTTTTGTTTTATTTGCACTACTGGCTGCCTTGTCCACTTTAAAGAAGGGTATGTCTCATAATATAAAACAAAACAAAAAATAAAACCATATAAAGTATGTATCAATATTTTACTGCCTAAATTAAATATTAAAGTGGAGATAGTTACTGTAAGCCAGGAATTCATTTCATAATACAGTACATGTACTGTGTGCAGGAAGAAAGATAAAAAAAAAATAGGAAGTATGCTCACAAGGATGATTGTGTATGCAATGCATATATTAGATACAACTCGCTGGATACCAGACTTTGGGCAGGAAACATCTGTGGTGTTAAGATCATCAAGTCTAGTCCCTAAGGAGATCTGCTATGCAGTTAATCCTTACTGTTCTTCTTCTTTTTTCTTTTTAGTTAATTTCTGGTGAATTCTTATAAAACAGTTTATGGCAGTGAAAAAGAGAATTTATTTTTCTCAGTTTTCCCTTTAGAGATTTGTAACTTTCATAAGTAAACATGAAGAACTCATTATCAACCACCGTAAAATCATAGTGAGCATTTAGAAGAAATAATACAGTGATAAAACTGTCAGAAAAATATATTTTCACTATTCATCAAATATGACATTAATTATGCTTTATTATAAATAAGGTATAAATATTCACCAAATTCGCATGAAAGAAAACAAAAGTACAAAAGAGCATTATTAAAACCGTATGGTTTCCTCTCTCTAATACTCTTTCACATTAGCACTCTGACTAAAGTTCTAACCCCATGTGGTGTGGAATGTCGACGCAGGCCGAAAAAGAGTCGAACTGGGGTGGTGCTGACTCACATCTGGAGACAAGTCAACCCGGGTAGGTGATGTAGAGTTCAGATGTCTACCATTTCATAGAGTAAACTTTCTTATGTTGCCATTTTTTGCCTATTACTGTGTCTATTCATAAAGCTGCACATCACTGCACAATACAAAGCATATATTTGGGAAATAACTGAGCCCTGGAAGGCTAATGAGGATTGGATAGATAGATAGATAGATAGATAGATAGATAGATAGATAGATAGATAGATAGATAGATAGATAGATAGATAGATAGATAGATAGATAGATAGATAGATAGATAGATAGATAGATAGATAGATAGATAGATAGATAGATAGATAGATAGATAGATAGATAGATAGATAGATAGATAGATAGATAGATAGATAGATAGATAGATAGATAGATAGATACTTTATTAATCCCCAAGAGGAAATTCACATACTCCAGCAGAAGCATACTGATAAAAAACAAAATTAAATTAAAGAGTGATTAGGTCTTGTGGCTAGGTTAACAAAGTAAAATGATGCTAAAATTATCCACTTTTACTGACTCTAAACACAGCACTGCAATAACACTGTTTAATTTTGTTAACACATTCATACATTTTCAATGTAGTCCTTGATGAATTTGCTCAACCAAATGCATAATTTACTAAAGACAGAGATAAATACTTGGAGTGTGGTGTGTGTAATTTTAACTGTGTAGATGTGAAACATTAATTTGAACAGTTAATTCCCCTGATACAAGTTTAAGACCACATTGGGTACAATATGTGAAAAACTAAGGTTAATATACTGGTCTGAGGATGAAGGCCTGAACATCAGGGACTCCCCAGGTAAATTTAAATGATCAACTCACTTACTTTTAATGTACAAATGTAAATAGAATAAAATAACTTGGCTCTGGCACACATCTTGCAGTGTTTTACTTTTTTTAATGTATACATAGGTGGGGGTGTGGAGGAAGGGTATGAAATGCCAAGTCGTCACATTTGAGTTCCTTGTTTCTCTTTATGGCTAGTTGTCATCTCTGTGCTTTTTTATATTTTCTTCTTTCCATGGTATGTTTTCTTGAGATTATCCAGCTTTGGCTGATGCAAGATTTACTTTGTGTTCAGGATTTCTTGATCCCACCACAACATCCATAAATGGTACTAAGTCGGAGTCAGGGCTTGGTCTTGGTTATGGTCCAACCAGTGTTGTTGCCCTGCTCAAATTCATTTTGTTTTTATTTAGTCTTTTTCTTGTTATTTAAATGAAAGTTTTTATATTCTGTTAGTAATTCTGTTTATGGTCTTGTTTTGTCTTTGTATTTAGGCAATATTATGTCTTTGATTAATATGGTATTGCTTGTTCAGTTTCAAGTTTGCATTATAGTAGTAATATATGTATTAGTGCTATTTGTCTTCTGCCCTGTCCCCTCAAAACATGCATTTCAAGACTGAGTCTACCTGACGTGACAGATGGGGAACCACTCCCGAGGACTATTTAAAAAGAAGCGGTCATTAAAATGACAACTTTGGCCTTGCATTTTTCTTCTGTGAGCTGGTTTTCAATTTTTCACATTAATGTTTCGCTTTCCTGGTTTTTTGACTTCTGGCTTTGTTATTAGGACTGTTTTCTCTTTTTGGATTGGTTGTGTGGTATACCTTCTCAGGCAAACATTTTGTTTCCCTTTTATGGTCAATCCTGCCTTTGCTATTTTTGTTTTATTTTCTGAATCCTCAATAAATATGTAAATATTAAAAGAAATTTGCTTTATTTTATTTGCTTCAGGATTTCTGTTGCCCTTTATTGGTATGGTAATCTTTTGGATTTTATAGTCTTTGCCCGATTTTTAGGTTTATGTAGAGTATAAGCCTGCAACTAGAGTTTTGGGCTAGGCTGCCTAAAGAGATGAGGTCTGCTTTTTTGATTCAGACTTGTGTGGTAGTGCAGGTCTAACTTTTGCTGCTTGAGGCCTGTAGCTATTTTTTGAAATTTGGACTTGGATTATACAGAATCATAACTGTCCTCAGGTGGAAGATGGATAACTTTTTGTGTTTGGATGGAAAAGCACAAAAATGTTTCTCCATTTAAAGGTGGAAGGGAATTCTAAATGAATTTCCCAATTTAAAACATTACTTCCTTCATCTATATTTTATTTATATCAACACTAGGGGGTTACCCCCTGCTCGCTTCACTCGTCAACCCTCCATTTCTGCGCTACGCGCCAGCCACTTCGCGTCTATGCCGCTTGTGTTGTGAAGAGTGGGGCTGAACGCACCCCAAGGAGATGCAGTCGCTCCTCCGAAACCCCCTCTTAAACGGTGATACAATGAGAAACAATAAACATTTTTTTTACCTCCTCTTTGCTCGACCAACTGCTGGTTTTCTGCTGCTGCTATGCTGCGTGATCTGCATCTCGCGCAGCGCTTCGAACATTTAAAAGCCTGTACAGCAGCTGTCTTTGTCATCTACTCTTTGTGTTTTATTTCCAGCCCCGGGAAGTTCTTGATATTTTGAGTTTATAATTTAAAAACGGAATAAGAATCTGAAAATCTAATAACATCACATTAAAGTTTGATAAATTCTGAAAAGAATGACACCAAACATATATATGTAGGTTTTAAAATAAACCCGATTTAAAGCGTGACATAAAAAATCACATAAAATCGTTGCACAAAATCGTTGCACTTTTAGCCTTAGGATTTTATATATATAGAGTAGATAATACATAAACAAGAGATTTTTTTTTGTGGCTTGTGAGATTAGAAATAATCTTTTTTTTTTCGCCTTGTTATCTATATAACACAGGGCACATAGTACAAAAAGATAAGAGTTTATCATCAAGTGCGGAGATCAATGAAATGCATCCTCTCAGTGTCAAGTCACATGGAATTATCACCTCAAACAATTGGTGCTTTCAGATGATTGTACTGACACCATCTATTTGGCACAAAAACACCAGTCCCATAGAAGGCATTTTGCTTCATGTACTCTTAGGAAGTGGTCATTGAAATGCAAAATCAAATGAATCCATAAAGTTATCAGTAATTTTGCAATCTTGGTTGATTATGCAGAAAAAAATGGATGGACAAATAAATATCTATAGGACTGCAATACACATTGTGAATGCCATTTAAAAGCAGCAGATGTGAGAAATAAACAGTTTGAAAACTTTTAAAAACGTATCAAATTTCTATAACTAGCCAATCCGCGGCGTAACATACTTCGCATAATTATGTATTTGATGGGTGAACACTTCCTGAACGACACAGTTGTCCAAATGGGGTGGGTTTGTGGATACCACTGTGAGTGAATGAAAAGATGGACCTCTGGAGAGAGCAACATACAATTGTCCGTGACTGAAAGCGAGATCGTCTGTGACAATAGAGGCCACGCTGGTGAAAGTTACTTCGTCGGTAGGGATAAGTTTCAGCACTTGTTCATTAAGGTGTAGTGAGTCTTTGTTGTTGACGCTTAATATAGCTTGCGTACTGAGTTGTTCCGGAGTCACAGTTGACAAACACTTTTTTAATGTCTTTTAAGCACAGGGAAAAAAATGAACATGTGAAACATCCGTAATGTAATAAGGCACCAAGAAAAGTAACATTGCAATAATGCTATCTACGACCCGATCGCTGTAAACAGAAGTGAAAACAAAATCGAGCCCGGTGCATTCTTTAACTGCCTTGTAGCGCAGCGGTAGTGTTGCTGCTTTACAGTAAGGAGACTGTGGAAGATTTTGGGTTCACTTCCCGGTTCCTCCCTGTGTGGATAGTGCTTTGAATACTGAAAACAAATGTATATCAATGTAATGAAGTATTATTATTCTTATGCGTCCAGTGCTCTCTCTCTCTCTCGTGCACCTCTATGTGTGTGTGTGTCGCTCGCTCACACGCACGTGTTCCTGCAGGCATATGCCGCATAATCATTTATTGATGGCTGAACAGTTCCGGAAAGACACAATTGTCTAAAAGTGTTGGTTTTGAGGATACAACAGTAAGTGAATGAAAAGATGGAACTCTGGAGAGAGCAACATACAACTGTCCGTGACTGAAAACTGGTTTTGGCAGATACATGCATATCTTTTTGAAAGTTTGGCCCTGTGCCATATTAATTGTCATCGCAAAGGCCAATCTAACAGGAAATTGTCTTCGTGTAAAAATAAAAGGCAAATTATCCGCCACAAACAAACTGTTTTACATGCTGCATACCAACCCGCGGCGTAGTATACGCCGCATAATCACACTGCTTTTTAAATGTTTTTTAAGCAGAGGGAAAAAAATTAACATTTGCAAAATCCGTAACGCTGCTTTCAGTAAGTACAATGCACACGCGTTTAATTTGTCGGCCACTTTTTGCCAGCCGTCTTTTCTGGTTTGGGCTGCTTTTGCAGTGTTACCTGCTTGTGCATATTAAATCTTGAAATCCTTCGAGTAACTAATTAACTAACTAACACCCACCCACACACACAGCTTGTGTGAAAAAAATGCGCCCGTACTTTCATCATTTTGTTGCAGCCTATCAAAGACTTGCTGATCATGTTTTCTAGACTCAATATACATTGGCTTTTCACTCAGTGCGGGGGCGCGCATTTATCTCGGATTATTACATCCAGCTACACGGCTGCATTTGAAAAACCGACTTATCCCAGATGAGTTTCACCGGCATTAATGATTAGGAATCTGGCTGGAACAAAACCCTGCAGCCACAGGGATTCACCAGGACCGAGTTTGGGAAACACTGCTGAACACAGACAAAACCGACTCAGGTTGCCTGGGTGTCTGATCTGCTCGATGGGATCAGAAATAAAAGGAAAACAATGTGAAGGCAATGTCACAGGTGATCCTGTGGTATAGCGGGTCCACAGCTCCCCTTCAAAAGGCCATTTTTAAATAAATAATCATCGCACTCACAGCGTAGCGAGGGGCGTGGAAGTGTGGCTGAAACGGTTTCCGGGTGGAGTCATGCTGCGGGCATTTCTCCCCTGTGCAGTGTGCGAGCGAGTGAGGAGAGAGAGAAAGCAGGCTCGAAGGCAATGTGTTCCTGTGGTATAGCGGGTCCATAGCTCCCCTTCAAAAGGCCATTTTTAATCAGGCGACTGACAGTAGTGGAGTCAGGCACAGAGAAGGTCAGCTGCTGAGAGAGCGTCTCGACTGTTGCAGGGCCTGCATCGGTGAAGCAGGTGAGATGCTAATGAAAAAGAGGCACAGGGCTTATTGGTTTTTAACGACTGCTTCCTTCATTGTGTTTTAACCTCAGTTTTAAAGGATTGTTTTAAGGATCCTATGGGATACCCCTCGCAAACTGTTTTAGACGCTGCATACAGCGATTCACATTCACGAGAAACATGCCTCTATGAACAGTCAACGTGGCTCAGAGGTGCATGTGGACTCTAGCACAGACAAACATAAATGACGGCGTGTTTTCCGAGGTGTCGCGTCCGAGTTGGTGGGCATGGCTCTGCGAGTTGTCGTCGTATCCAATGGTCTTAGAGTTGGTGGGCGTGGCTGTCTTGCGTGCTTTCCATGGGTGTCTACTTGTCGGCGGCTTAGTGAATTATATATATAGATTGTTTAGAAAGTAATTATAACATTGTCAGACACATCATTCAATTGAGAGTCACGGGGAGCTGGAGTTCATCCTGGCAGCATCAGTTATAAAGCATTTCAGGAGAGAGTGCCAATCGATTGCAGGGCCCACTCATGTACACTACTCACACTTTCACTCACAAATGGCCATTTTAGAATTTAAAATTAATCAAAAAATGCATGTCTTTGAGAATGTGGGAGAAATACCAAGATACCTGGAGGGAAAACCTAATCAGACATATGGAAAACATGCACGCTCCATATGAACAACAACCAGGTGAAGCAGCAGCACTAACATCTGTGACAAAGTGAAGGCTGATTTAAAAGTAAACATTATTCATAAGTAGGATTAGACATAATATTTTTGTGTCATCTTTGAAAAACTGAAACGTAATGTCAGTGTTGTACCTTCTGTATATACAACACAGTGTCTGTGGCCTAAAATTGCTTTGATTTTTCATGGAAACAAAAAATAAATAATTAGTTAAAAACACTCTATGGCAAGAAAGTGAAATATCCATAAATCCAGTCCAAGCCTAGCCTAGTAGCACTCAGTTCAGATATGCCATTTAACCTAAAAGTAACATCTCAGAGTTGTGGGAAGAAAATGGGAGTGCCCAATAAAAATGACCTGACAAATGAAGATGAACACAATATTATTGTGAGTATAATTTATATATATAACATTTTTGTCTCAAACTCAGTGGATGGGTGACAGAGATCACCAACATATTCTTAATGGCTGCAATGTTACTTCTGAATTACTATATAACAGTGCTAATGTTTTTTTGCTGAACTTTTTCACCCCCAATAAAATTAAAAATAAAAATGTAACAAATGCAGTGTCTTCTTTAAAAATGAATATGAAAGAACTGAGAAGTCCAAAGAAAGGTTTACTTAGTTCACTTACCCAAGAATGTGCTCACAAACAAGTCGGCAGTAGTCGCTGTGAGAACTAGTAATTAATAGCAGAACCTTCCCAGAATTCTTTAGATTTTGCAGCCAAGCCTTAACAGAATCCGGGCAGCGCTGTAAATATTTGCCTGGGTCTTGTTTTACACTTGGAAAAAATGTGCCAGAATTTTCTGTTAAGAAAAACACTTTCTGTATCAGTCATTTTAGCAAAACATGTTATTTTTTATAGTACAAAACAGAATGCTGTGTTCTTTTCAATTCAGCAGCTTCTGTCACTGGAAACACCTAGAAGACCAATAACATAAAAAGTCAAATTGTAAACTTAACACTCTACTAATAATATTAACGTATATGAAATATCAAGTCTAACTTTAATATTTACAGTATATTTTTCCCCTCTGATCCACAGTTTAAAATTACAAATCAAATGATTCAGTCATGATTAAAGTGCACATTGCAGTGTGACGATTCGGGTTCCGCTCCATGCTCCCATCTTCCTTCTGGGAGCACTCAAAGCCAAACACCGTCGGCAATGTCACCAATGAGCTGGACAGTGAGGCACAACAATGAAGCAAGGGGATGGTGCAAAAAAGTGTAAAGTGCTTTTATTTTAAAAATCAACAAAACAAAACAGTGTCCAACTAAAGTGCAGTGCATCAAAGTTCCATAAATAAATAATCCCATAAAACAAGTGAACTGGTGGAGGTTAAAATCCAATAGAAAAAATCCTTTAAAAAACAACGAGGTTAAAACAATGGCTGAAAGCAGTCTTTTTAAAATCAGCCTGGTGCATTCCTACTGGTGACTCCCCTGCTTCTCCTGTCCAGGCTATGCACCAGGGGAGCCACCCTACCTGCAGCTGACCTTCTTACTGCCTTCATCTGCTGGTCTGTTCGCCTTGACGATCCCTGGATCCGGTAGGCTTCACCAGACTGTAACTTGGGCTCCCCAGCAACCAGGGCACTCACGCTGGGGGGGGTTCATTTCCCAAGACCCGACTCCCGCTGCCTTCTCGCCCTTATGCGGTAAGTCATCCTCCTTCTGGTCACTCCCGCTCCTCAATAACGCTCAGCGGGAACGACCACTACCACCTGCTCCTGGTGTGCCAGCCAAACAACCAGGCTCACTGCTCAGCTGCACCTTTGATCATTCACGCACTGGCTTTCTCCTCCCTGCTTCCTGCCTTCTTCTTTTCCTCTAACCTCCGTTCATTCTCCTTTCCCCTAGCTGCCTCGTGCTTCTATTATTTATTATGGGGACGTGGATCAGGTGTGCCAATCAGCAGCTCCCAGCATCCATTATGGATGCAGACGACTCCTCACCTGTGCACTTAAGCGAGGACCACCCACATCACAAATTCATCCGGGAACCTGCTCCAGCCACACTACCATGCCCCCTCACTAAGCCACGAGTGCGGCAATTATTTATTTAAAAAGTGGCCTTTTTGACTTGAGCTGTGGACCCGCTACACCACATGCAGACCTTAATTTAAAGGTATTTGCACACATTTCCGTCACACCATGTTGAAACTAAAACATGTTGTCTACATGGTCCCCCTATTTCTGGCATCAAAATATAAAATTAAATTAAATTCTGCAATGTGCAGTTTAATTATATCTGAATTGTTTGATTTGTAATTTTAAACTGTGGAGCAGAGGGGTAAATCAAAGAAAAATGTGCCTTTGTTGCAAACATTAAGAGTAATAATAATAATAATACATTACATTTATATAGCGCTTTTCTCAGTACTCAAAGCGATATCCACAAAGGGAGGAACCGGGAAACAAACCCACAATCTTCCACAGTCTCCTTACTGCAAAGCAGCAGCACTACCACTGCACCACCTGTACACCTGCCACCAATACAGGTCTCCATGGAATTGGTCTCCTGTTCCCAGGCTTAAAAGGTGTTACCAGACCCCAGCATAATGACAATGAGATACATCTGCTTATATGACAGATGCACAAGACATATAAAAACATTATCAAACTTTTACTTTTCTATAGAAGAGGATCCTTTAAATGTAACACCTGATACTCTTGAATGTGACAAACATAATGCATTTGTGAAGTGGATATCTGACATGTCTTTTTAACAGGTCGGAAATTTGAGCATAATAATAACAGATTCACAATATCTTCGTATAAAATTTAGGAATAGGGGAAACTAAATCAAGGAGGAAAGGACAAAGTAGTACAAAAGAACAAAACCATATGAACACCACCTCATGTAACCCTGAACTAAATACATCAGCTAGCATACTGAGAGACAAGCAGGGCTGGCCTTCTGTTTAGCACTTCACACTTGCATGCTGAGAAATGTGTCTAGGCACAAAAATCAAAAGTGAGAATGGAAATATTAAAACTGTTTCCTACATTTGAATATTCTTAAGACTTACTTACAAACTATTTTAAATTCATTCCGATTGTGCTATTGTAGTGGTTTTTATTGATTTTAAAATGTATTCTTCTTCATTTTAATGTCGAATCTTCTAAAATATAACTTCTAGAGACATCAATATTTAGCCTTGAAACTAGGCAGCAGCTGAATGACCCTTGTGTTTTTTTTTTCCACTTTTAGCTGACTGAATTAGTAATGGCAACAGATCTTAGCTGTGTTCAAAGCTGTAAACAAAAATTCAGATATAGAGGTAACACTATTAAGCAGCTATTTTAATAGCTAATAATGTGAATGCTATGTTTTAGCAGAGCATTTAAAGTGTGACTGTTCACATTTAATATGCTGGTGATCATGTTTATAATAAAACTTGGCATGCGTCACAAAACAATTATTAGAAAATAATATGGGAAATTTGTCACTTTCGCCTTTTCTATGGACACTAGGTGACCATTGCAGGAAATAATCAGTCAAGTTAAACCAAAATTCTGTTGAAATTGATGTGTCAAGTGTGCAGTTCTATTAATTTGGTAGGACTCACATTACTAGAGGGCAGAGTGGAGTCCCATTACCAATTAACTACTGGGTAGGATAGTCTGTGGTCCTCACAGTATAAGATTGCAGGTTCCAGTTAGGCCAAGGAATATGGCCCCAGTAACCAAATTCCCCAGAAGGACCTCCAATTGTGCATCCAGAAGCAGTCACTTCTCTGGACATAAAAGCTCTTCTGACCAAAGAGACAAGGAGCTTGAAGTCAGAAGTGAAGTAAATGCAATGGGCTCATCTAGTGGGACAAAGAGAGGTCAGTGTGGTTTGTGAGAGAGAGGAAGGAGACGTCCTGGTGAGGGTAAGTTTGCCAGCCACCCTATGGGTAGGCAGGGACACTTTACAATATAAGGAATATGATTTTGTTATTATTGTATGTTTCTCTTACCCCTTCAGTGTTTAACTAAGGTTGTGTATTTATTTATATTAATAAATTGCTCTTTTTATCTTTCTATGTTGCCTTACAGGACACATCAAGTTTGATTTTAAATTATAACAATTTATGATGTACCTTGTTAAGATGTGCACAGACCTTGATATGGTGAAGAGCATTTAAAATAAAACATTGGAATATACATACAATGTTTAGACAAAAGTGATCTTAATTCCCCAACAGTCCACAAACTACCAATTTAACACAAAAATGTAGAAACATAGTCTTTAAAAATAATAATGAAATGTGGTGGTCCTAGTCTTTATTATTACAAGCAGTTTAACAGATGGAAGGAGAGTGAAGGGGGGGGGGGCAGTGACAGATTGGAAAAATATCTTAATGGATTTACATTTTAGTCTGCCAAAAATGACCGAATCCACAGCAGGGAGGTGACAACCAATGAGTTTAGAAGAAATGCACACCACTGCTTCCTGTCTCCAGTAGGAAGATTGCCATACCATACTGTGACAGAGACAGCCCACACCTTCCAACTAAAATCTTATGTACTGTTTTTACTTAATAGTAAAAACAGCCAGGACTATCCATATCTCAACCCAGTTAACAAACCTATTATTCATGTTATAGAATCAAGAGTGAGCAATATCATACTTTACATCCAGAGCTAAGAAAATAAGTAAGTACTCTGTTCATGTGACAATATTGGCCCTATATTTTTTTATAAATATACCTACAATTGTTTTCTGAAAAAGTGCATATATAAGGAGAAAAAATATAACAATTTGTTGTGCTTATTCTTAGGGCAATAATGTTAGACTACAGTCTTATTATTATTGGTTACTTTGACCAAAGGACTTATTTAGAGTTTCATTAATTTAAACAAATAAACTACCATAATACTACTCAAAGAGTAAAACAGAATATGAGTTCTTACAGATGATGTTCAATATATATGTAACTTTTTTATTATAATAAAACTTAACTGATAACTTTACAAATGGCATGTGTCAATACTCAAAAGGGTCCTTGATTTTAAAAGCATTTCAATGTTTTCAGAGTTGTATAATAATCTAAAATTTAATACCATATCAGTAGTGAACCCAATATTATTTAACTGCTGCAGGAGAACTGCAGCACTCCATTCATTCTTCCATCCATTACTGAACTGTCTCTGTCTAATTTGGAGTTGTGGGAGCTACAGCCTATCCTGACAGCATATGAAAGCAAATAAGGAACAAACCCTCGATGCAGCAAAACATGACGCACTCACCCACACACTCACACCTATTTGTTGTGCAGTTTATAAGTACTTTTAGTCTGATGAACAAATAAGACTACAACAACCTTTATTTATATAGCATATTTGCATACAAACAATATTGCTCAAAGTGCTTTACATGATGAAAAAAAGAGAAAAAAGACAAAATATAAAATTAGGGAACACTAATTAACATAGAATAAAAGTACAGTGGAACCTCGGTTCACAAACCTCTCGGAACACGTACAAATCGGTTTACGACCAAAAAGTTTGCCAAACTTTTGGATCTGTTCACGACCACACACTCGAAATACGAACAAGCCAGTTTCTCTTTTAATTTGTATGTGTTCAGTCTCTCCCTGTGCATTTCCTGTGCAGCGAGCGAGCGAGCAAGAGAGACAGAGCGAGAGAGAGAGCGGGACACACACACACACAGGCGCGCGAGAGAGAGAGACACACACACACAGGCGTGCGAGAGAGAGATACACACACACAGGCGCGCGAGAGAGAGATACAGAAACACAGGCACACGTGCGAGAGAGATATACACACACACAGGCACGCGCGAGAGAGAGATACACACAAAGGTGCGCGAGAGAGAGACACACACACAGGCGCGCGAGAGAGAGAGTCACACACAGGTGCGTGAGAGAGACACGCACACATGAGAGAGAGAGAGAGAGCAAGCGAGAGAGAGAGCTGGATGCTTAAGGTTGGAAGGCAGTTAAAGAATGCACTCGGCTTGTTTTTGTTTTCACTTCTGTTTACAGCAATCAGTTCGTAGCGTGCATTGTTGCAATGTTGCTTTTCTTGGTTTATTAAATTACGGATTTTTCAAATGTTCATTTTTTTCACTGTGCTTAAAACTCATTAAAAAAAGTGTTTTTAGCGAGCGGTTCGTAGTGCTATAGCGCGAACTATTGCAGTGTCAGTTTTCTCTGTTGTTCAAGGTTTTCTCAGTGTTATTCAATGTTTTTACATTTAGTTTACTATTACGCTGTGCTTTCTATGGTATAATTAACTATATTTGTGCTTAAAAACTTAAAAAAAATATATATTTACATACAGTTTGTATGGTCTGGAAAGGGTTAATTGTATTTACATACAATCCTATGGGAGAAATTACTTTGGTTTCACTGTAAGGTCCGATGGCCAGTGAGGATAGATCACCTATTTATTATTTTGTTAAACTTTTTTCACATGTACATTACCTCCAGTAGATTAACACTTTGAGGGCTGAATATTTTTTTCCAATAAACAGAGTTTTCAGAAAACACACAAAGCAACTGTTTCACACAGAAATCAACATAAAATGATTGTCACTGTTTGCCAGGAATGCACGTCAGGCCTGCTACCAGGCTGTCTTTGCGTGGTGGGGGCAAGTGGTTAGCGTTTACAGTGCATCACAATCTAGTTTGCATGGGGTGGCGGCTTTGGGAGGTTGGTTAGCGTTTACACGTTTACAGTGCATCACAATCTGGTTTGCAACTTTTGTCATCGTGACGGTCCTCTCAGGTGAATGACGCCGTAGACACATCAGCATGGGAGTGAGCAGCTGTTGCCGGTATCTCACATTCGTTTACGATCACTTGTATCAAAATCGGAGTCCAGCGAGTCAAAGTCCAATTCAGTGATAATACGCAAAACGTCGTCCACGGATATCTCGCTTTACGCATTCACCTCGATCTCTCACCAGACGTCAATGCCATTTGCGCTATTGTTTAATCCTTTCTACTCATGCGAGCACAGGGAATATCGGTCCAAAACAATTAAGCTAACTTTCCTTCTAACTAAAAAACTTAACAGTGGGTTTTGTCACTATTTGCAATTGATTATTACCGTCAACCCCATGGACAAAAGTCGAAGTCCGCCCTGAAAGAGTTAAAGTATTGTATATTGTATGGCTCTCTTCCACAACACCACTGAGCAGGATAGTGTCTTTAAAAAAAAAAAGTGATATACTGTAGGAAGATACATCAAAACACACCATCATGCACATTATTCGGTTTTCTAAAATGCACAAAACAGGATGCATGTCACCTTGCCATTACCTAGCAACAACTCTTTCCTATTTCCTGATTTCTGCAGATGAGGCTGAGGATATGCATGCTAAATGCACCATGGAGGAATGTACAGAGTGTTTCTGTCTTCAATGCATGTTTAAGATTGTGACTGCCATGACTGTCTTTTAATTGGCAAAGTAGGCATTGTGCTACCAGAACAACCATATCAGCAAAATGTCTAGTATATTATTTAAAAACTAAGTGACAGGCAGAGGGTTAGGGAACTGTAAACATTCACAAACACTTGCACTCCATCCCTTCAGGCCAATTCATAGCCTTTAATAACCCTAAGGGTTCTGAGCGTTCATTTGATGCGTCCTCTAAGCAGGTCCTCAGAAATTAACGTGACGCGTGCGCGAGTTGCAGTACCAGCAAAAAGTCGGGGGGCGCAGTGTGCTAAAAGTTGGAATGTGACGTCAGAGTCTCTGTTTACTATCTACATGTGACAGAACGCCTCTTTGCGGATTCTACGAGATCGGTGTGTGCACTTCGATATTTGATAAATGGTTCGATGTGGTGAAGCAAAATGCCGACATACAGATGTATTCATGGTGCTTTTATATTCAAGCGTCGCATATTCCCGATCGTAATGACACGATACATTTTAAAATTCTCACATACCGTCTTCTGTGCTATCTTTCTTTCTAGGGCTTCCTCTGCTCCTGACAGCAGCGAATCGCCAGCAATAGATTACCACACTGAGCACATTAAATGTATGATATTCCAACTCTCTGCACATTTAGAATCCTTAGATTTATACTTGATATCACTTTCATGATGAAAAGCATTAAAGTATGTATATTACATTTTACAGATAAATCGGTAATTTTGTTTAAATAATGAATACTGTTAATAATTACACACATGGGGTGACAGAGTGGCGGAGCGTTAGCGCTGCTGTCTTGCAGGGAGTCACGTCGCTGATATTCCCTGCCTGGAGTTTACACGTTTTCCTGCTGGGTTTCCTCAGTGTGCCACTAAAACGACGCTAGTGTATGTGTGTGCTTGTATTTACCTTGCGATGAGCCGAGGCATCGTCCAGGGATTGTTTCTCACTCGTGCCCAATGCTTGCTGGAATGGACACATCCCTGGATTTAATCAATAAACATCCTTTTCAGAGATATTGCGGTAAGGTGTCATCGGAAATTAATGGGTGTTCTAGGCAATTCACAACACAGAGAAGCCGAACATGTTCTCACCGTGATAATAATTCGCATTTCCACCTGGTGGATTCCTTCAGATTTATGTAAAGTACGCGCGCAAGTATAAACACTTCAACGCTTGCGTAGCAGGAGCGTCCGCTGCACCATGCATCGCGTCGCGTGAAGTATAACTCTGCCCTAACACCCATATCTCTCTATTATTACAGTAATCCCTCGCTATATCGCGCTTCGCCTTTCGCGGCTTCACTCCATCGCGGATTTTATATGTAAGCATATTTAAATATATATCGCGGATTTTTTGCTTGTTCGCGGATTTCTGCGGACAATGGGTCTTTTAATTTCTGGTACATGCTTCTTCAGTTGGTTTGCCCAGTTGATTTCATACAAGGGACGCTATTGGCAGATGGCTGAGAAGCTACCCAACTTACTTTTCTCTCTTTCTCTCTTGCGCTGACTTTCTCTGATCCTGACGTAGGGGGATTGAGCAGGGGGGCTGTTCGCACACCTAGACGATACGGACGCTCGTCTAAAAATGCTGAAAGATTATCTTCACGTTGCTACCTTCCGTGTGCAGCTGCTTCCTGAAGCGACATGCTGCACGGTGCTTCGCATACTTAAAAGCTCAAAGGGCACGTATTGATTTTTCACTGTTTGTTTTTCTCTGTCTCTCTCTCTCTCTCTGCTCCTGACGGAGGGGGTGTGAGCTGCCGCCTTCAACAGCTTTGTCCCACGGTGCTTCGCATACTTAAAAGCCAAACAGCCCTATTGATTTGTTTGCTTTTCTCTATCTCTCTGACATCTGCTCCTGACGCGCACTCCTTTGAAGAGGAAGATATGTTTGCATTCTTTTAATTGTGAGACGGAACTGTCATCTCTGTCTTGTCATGGAGCACAGTTTAAACTTTTGAAAAAGAGGCAAATGTTTGTTTGCAGTGTTTGAATAATGTTCCTGTCTCTCTACAACTTCCTGTGTTTCTGCGCAAATCTGTGACCCAAGCATGACAATATAAAAATAACCATATAAACATATGGTTTCTACTTCGCGGATTTTCTTATTTCGCGGGTGGTTCTGGAACACAACCACCGCGATGGAGGAGGGATTACTGTATATAAAAAAAAATCCTGCGACGAGACAAGACTTTTTTGAAGAGATTTTTTTTAAAGTCCCGTGAGACAAGACTTTAGCCATGAGATTTTTTCAATTAACGCCCTCCTCTCAATCATATTCAACCACGCACACGGTCCTCTCACCTCTCATTCGTGTGGAATGCTTTTGACAGACATGCTTCCTGCTCTCTCAGCTCTTATATATTTTAACATTTTCCTCACTTTAACTTCACAATTAAAAAAGACATATTATGTCCAAATCTTATTGAAGAATTTCATCATGAAGGGTTATCAACAGAAAAAATGAGTACACAGGCAATCCTAGCACCGAGAAATAATGAAGTCAAACGAATTAACAGCAAAAATGTTGATCGGTTACACAGCAAATTGGTTAAATGCGTATCAATAGACTATGCTGAAACAGTTGGTGGTGATTGTGGGGAAGATGAAAACATCAACTTACAATATCCCGAAGAATATCTAAAACCGTTAACACCGTCCTGTTTTCCACCACACGAATTACTGTAGAAGAAAGGATGTATCCAAGAAAGGTAATGTAGTACATCTTCCGCGGATAACATTAGTATTCAAAAAAGTCATTTTATTTAATAGAGAAAAAGAAACGAAATTCAATCATGGGCAGTTATACTTAAGTTTTACAGTAAAAGTGTAAGTTTAAAAAGTATTTGTGTGTTAATTTCAAAGCCAAGCAGAACGAAATCGTATTATGCAACAAATAACTCTAACGCAACATGAAATACAATTCACTTTCAAATTATTACATTTTACTATTTTTTAATAAGGTTAATTACTCGCTACAGTACATCCGCATCCCCATACACGAGCAGCAGAACTGCAAAAAGGCTAGCGTGTAGCACAGGCCCAGGTGTTGGCAAGCAAAGCAAGCAGAGGGCAAAGCCCCTTAGTCATTAAGATGTAGAAGAAAAACTGCAGTGCCTATACATGGGGAGAACATAAAAACTCCACTCAGAGAGTGACCTTGATGGGGATTAGTTATATTACCAAACACCACAAGATAGATAGATAGATAGATAGATAGATAGATAGATAGATAGATAGATAGATAGATAGATAGATAGATAGATAGATAGATAGATAGATAGATAGATAGATAGATAGATAGATAGATAGATAGATAGACAGTCAGAGGATGACTGGAATGGTGAATTTTAACAAGCATGCCTTTCTCCCTGTGTTTATAAGGCGTTATTAAGAAATGTTTAACTTTCCATACTCTGCCTAGACTTTCTTCTGTTGCAGATTTCTGTATTTCTACAGCACAAAATGTTTAACATTCCACTTAGCAGTCCACTTGAATGCAAACTTAGACTTTTTGCAACCTTGAAGAAACCTCTGTTATATCTGAGTTGTTTATATAATCTTTCCATGTTTGCTTGGATTTCCTCCAGGGACTCCAGTTTCCTCGTAAAGTAGTAAGGAAAGCTGTGATTTTAGTGGACAATCACTCAAACCGTAGGAGACTCCGGAGAGCAATATAAATAACTACTATATATTACATACAAGAGCCTTGAGGTAGGAGTTAGGAGCAGTCATGAACAGTGCACACTACAGTAAGTTCTTTACTGCTTGTATTGTACTTTTGAAACATATTTTGTCTGCATTTTACAGTGAATAATACATGTTTTTGTCTAAGGAAACTTCTAGGTTCTCTGTATCCATCTCAACATTAAGCAGTGCTGGATTTCATTATAAATTTAATGTATACCAGACATTGTTTACTTTGTTCTGCTGTGACTCTTCAAGTGAAATGAAGTGTCAGACATAAAAACAAGCAAAATAACCCAAAATGTTTATGGTTATGAGAAGGGAAGTAAGAAGTACTGGAACATTTTTCTAATCTAAGTGCAGTAGTCATACATTTTATGAAATTGTCTGTTACATCAGCAGTAGTGGTCCAAATTAGAGTTAATCTGGACGGATTTCTCAAAAGCAAGAAGCCTCTGCTTGAATATTCTGTTTGTGGGAATCAACACTAAGCTATGACTGCCTAAATTTAAAAATTTATACAACACATGCCTCATCTCATCTTTGTACCTTCCCTGCATCCTGAGCTCCCAAGACAGATTCCAGTTTCCTGTGAAACTAGAATTGAATTAGGAGGGTTTAGACAGTGGACAGTGGGTGGAAAATTGACACAGAATTTAAACTTGACATTTTTGTTGCTATGGATTGTAATTTGATTCCAGATGTGACTTCAAATTACAAATAATATGCAAGGATAAAAATAATAAAGCAATGATCAATTACTTTAGAGTCTACCACAAAAGATAACATTTATGAAGTGCTTAATAACTTGAAATTAATGTGTATGTATTAAATATTCTGAAATTAGTGTTTTCCCAACAATTTTTATACTGTTTCACATAAGGACATAAGACAACCTAAACAGATTCTTTTAATATTTTAGTAGTAAAAACAGTCAGGAGGAGGTGCAATATATCAGGAACAGAAAGGGTGAATAAAAATATACAGAAAAATATACAGAAAGTGAAAAAACAAATACTCTAAACTTGCATTTTACTAAAGTTTATATTTGTGAAGAAGTCTATAACCTCCAAAATTAATAGGGATTACTAAGGAGGTACTTAGTGATTTGGAAATTGTAGAGGGAGAAGTAATGCTTAGATTAAATACACTGAAATCAAACAAATCACAAGGGGCCTCATGTATAAAACATGCTTGAGCTTGGAAACATATGTAAGCCATTTCATACTCAAAAGTAGAGACTTTACAATGTTGGTGTGAAATTTGCATTAACATTACAGCAAGTTTTGATCATTCATAAGTCCTATGCAGACTTTTTTGGTACTAGCATTTTAGCAACATGAGGCGGTAAGACAATGAAGTGAACAGAAAATCTTGTTTCCTTGAGAATTTCAATGTGATATTGCAATATTCCTCAACTTAGTTATATCCGTTAACTAACATGCCCTCTCAATACAGTTGTCTTACTTGTAAAAAGGGTGTGCTGTGTGTTGAAACCCTTTCAGGACAAATGTCGACTTTTGTCGAAATTCAGGGGTAGAGGACAGTAATTAGCCGTAAACTATGACAAAACTCACCGTTATGTTTTAGTTCGACTCTCTTTGCTAGAAGGAAAGTTAGCTTCGTTGATTTGACCTCGAATCAACATGCATGAGTAACAAAGAGCAAATGACCTCTAAAATAGCATTGATATCTGGCGAGAGAGCGAAGTGAATGCACAAAGCAAAATACTCCATGGACGACATTTTGCGTATTATTGCCGAATCGGAATCTGACTTGTTGGACTCCAATTTTGATGTAAGTGATCTGAAGATGGAGATTGAAAATGAAAGTGAGGTACCGGCTTCAGCTGATTGGTCCCCAGCTGATCGTGTCGATGAACACGCTTCTGTAGCTGATCCGCCTATGGCAGGGGTAGGCAACGTCGGTCCTGGTGAGCCGCAGTGGCTACAGGTTTTCATTCCAACCCAATTGCTTAATTAGAAACCAATCATTGCCAATCTCAGACCTTATTTAATTTTATGGCTTGTTAGTCTGTGCAATGTAAGGCTCTTATATCGTAGATTTTTTTCCTTTCCAAGGATATCATCCAAATGATATGAAGCCTAAAACAGATCATTTTCAGTCTGTCACATTTTTCTATTAAGTGTTTTATTAAATCAAACAGTGCATGATGAACACACACAGATGTAATTGGAAAAAAGCTAGCTGGAGAACTGCTGGCTGCTTTGTCTTTTACATCTTATTGCTAATGAGCAATTAAAACACTGAATGCAGCAGTTTAAGATTGAAATAAGCAATTAAGGTTGGAGAACCTTAACAAGCGAGACCACTAAAATGAAGCATCAAAATGTCACTTAAGCAATTTGTGCTTCATCAGCAATAATTGAGTTCTCGTTAAGGAACTGGGTTGGAACAAAAACCTGCACATACTGCGGCTCACCAGAACCGACGTTGCCTACCCCTGGCCTATGGCAATGTTCGCCTGGGAGGACCTCCACTTACAATGACAAGAGCTACAAATCAGATTGCGTTGCACTGCCATGCGAAGACAGCCAGCCAGCAGCCAGCCTGCCACGCATTCCTGCCAGCCATCGAGCTGCCCCTGCACAGCCGCCAGAGCCGCGGAACAGGTGCCAACAGCAGTCACGGCAACAGATGTTTTATGCTGATTTACATGTGAAACCTTTGCTTTGTGTGCTTTTCAGAAAAGTGAGATGCCTGCAAAAAATATTCAGCTCTCAAAGAGTAAAAAGGCATAACTGGCAATAGCAGTGTTAGCTCTTTGAAAGATATTGCCAATGTCAGACTATCAGAGATCATGCTGATATTTTGGTTCAAGAAATCGAGGGGCTTATAAGCCAGTCTGAACTTCCATGGGCCGTCCTCTTAAGATTTGTGTGCTGAATTTTAGCCTACATTACAGAGATTATCATGCAGAAATCACACAATCCCTGTACTGTTACAAGTTTAAACAACCATAGGGTATCTGGTGACAGGTACTTTTCAGGGTGAACAAGTTGTCTGGTCAGGAATCTCACAGTCATCCCTGAGCTGTGTCATGTCATCTATGTGGGATATTATAATTATGATGCTACCCAGATACATCGAATTTCCTGCTTTCAGGGTAAGCAAGCCAAGACCAAAAGGCAATCTGCAGCGATTGCTGATTTTCCTAATGTAATTGGTGAAACTGACTATAGGCATGTTTCTATAAGGACACCATCAAAAAATGAATTTGCTTTTATAAACAAAAAACACTTTCATCCAATTAATATACAATTAATATGGGGTGCTCACATGTGTCTTACTAAGGATGTTGTGATGTGGCCAGGCTCAACCCACAATTCCTTTATTTTATCAAATAGTAGTGGAAGAAGCAGACTTCAGGGTTATGCTTTGTGTAATGGTTGCTTTATTGGTAAGTAAACCTAAGTGATAGGATTACAGGTAACTGCAGTGCATTAATGACAACTTGTATAATCTTTTTTTCAGTTGATAGTGGATACACCACAAGAGAGAAGATATAATGAAAGGCCCTCTCACACACAACCCGTGATAGAACTGATACATATATAAATCATAATATATGTATATATATATATATATATATATATATAATAGTACTTGCTTTGTAAGTTGCCTTGGATAAAGACATCTGTGAAATAAATAATAATAATATTCATAATAGATGGTTCATTAAAAGGTAGATGGCGGTGTTAAGACTAATTGGGAGGCACACTGCTGTACAGCTTGTGTAATAGTGGACAATATAGCGCAGAAACATGGACAACCTCTGCCACTAGAAATAGACCAAGATGAGTGCAAGTCCCTGTCCCTTATGATATCAATTAAATGGCAATTCAAATACATTTGTATGTTGTACATCTAAAGTAAAGAAACTTGTATGTACTGCAACACTGAAAATTACGTGCCAAAAAAGTTCAATAAGAATGTTCTTAATATCTCGTAGTTTTGCACATACAGTCGGCACTGATTCACACTATGCACTGCGTGAAAGCACACTGCTAATGCTCTCTCCGCTCTGCTCCTCTTACTTGGTCCCAAAGCAGTTTTTTTCTTTTACCTGTGACTCAGGCAATCAAAAAGAATAATTCTGCAATTCTCCAAGTCAGTCAGTAATACATCAAATTCACATTCACTTAACTGTGTCTTCTGCCTTTTTTCCACTGTTCTCAAATGGTCCGTAGTAAAGATACAGATGTACATGTAGTACATATGTACAGTTTTATAAATCCAATTTCTTTTTGTGTGTAAACTGTTTTTGCCTTTCAAATGTATGTAAGCAAAATTTTAATATGGAATCTAAGCAAGGTTTTATATATGAGGTTCCAGGACCAAAACATGTTTATCCTTGAGCACTTAAGGAAGCCAGTGAGTGCATATACAAGGGTAAATGAAAAACTAAAGGCAATATGAAAATTACTCAGTAACCGTAATGAATAGAATCTAGTGCAATAAATTTACAATATCTTATGTGTAGTTCAAACACATGCAGTGCACAGATCTGCTATTAGTCTAGCTGAAGCCAAATGAACACGGATACTCCACTGCTGGATTGCACTGTTGTTGAACAACACACCATATTGAGATTTCTTTTGGCAGAGGGAGTGAAATCTGCTGAAATCCTCTGAAGGTTGTTGGCTCAGTACAAAAGTGAAAACAGCATGACTCAATGAAAGGTTTATGAATGGGTAGAAAGAGTTAAAATGGGAAGAACAAGTGAAGCTGACAAAGCTTGATCTGGTTAACCATCAACATCTCAAAAAAAAGCCCAAATCAGCATGGAGAATGCCTTCATTAGAGAAGACCAATGGATTACATTATCTGCTGTTTCTGTATATTTGGATAACAGCTACGAATCTGCACATGTCATAGTGAATGATGACTTGAGGTATCATAAAGTTTGTGCAAGATGAGTACCCAAACAGTTTACTGATCTGCACAAATCAACATTCTTTGGTCAATTTCTGCAAGTAACTAAAAGAAAGTAAGCTTAACATTTATCACAGGTAAATTATTAGTAGCAATTATTAAGGAAAATATCAAGCATATGTCCAGAACATGTGTATTAGCAAATAGTCAACATGGGTTCAGATGAAGAACTTTAACTCTTTCATACAATAAGATAGGTGCATGTGATAGATAATGTTTATCTTGATTTTCAGAAGGCTTTCGGTAAGGTATAATATCAAAAGTAATTGATCAAACTAAAAGAAGTGGGAATTCTAGGTGTGGTCTATAGATGGGTACATAATTGACTCAAACACAGAAAACAAAGGGTAATGGTAAGGCATAATGTTTTCAGAATTAGGTGATGTTAAAAGTGAAATTTCTCTGGGATGAGGGCTGGGGCTGCTGCTCTTTTTAAAAAAAATACATAAATAACCTGAACCAGTATATAATCAATAAACTGGTGAAGTTTCCTGATGATACCAAACTAAGTGGAATGGCAGATAATGCATAATCAGCTAAATTGTTTCAGATGGACTTGGACAGCATAATGGGCTTGGGCAGATCTGTGGCAGATGAAATTGAATGTAAGTAAATTTCATGGTATTATACACACTGTAGGATATTGACGTATTAGGTTGAATACATAATGGTAAGTCTGACACTTGAAAGGACACCATATGAGAAGGACCTACGAAGTGTAGTGGACTCCTCATCATCTTCATCAAGACAGTGTACAGTAGCGATCAAAAAGGCTAATATAATGTTAGGTTATATATCATGATATGTGAGAGTACAAGTCAAGGAAAGTTATGCTTAACCTTTTAACACACTAGTGATGTCACAGCTACAGTGCTTTGTACAATTTTGATGTCCATAGTATAAAAAAGACATAGCAGTGCTGAAGAAAGTTCAGAGAGGAGAGACTAGACTGATTCAAGGACAGACAGGTATGATCTATGAGGAAATGAAGGAGTGGGATCTTTTCACTTTAAGCAAACAGAAATTAAGATGTGAAATCATCAAAGTGTTTAAAATTATGAAAGGAATTAGTACAGTGGATCCAGGCAGTTATATTAAGGAAAGTTCTTAAACAATAACCCGGGGACACAGGTGAAAACTTGTTAAGGACAGATTTTCCAAATTTTTATTTACACAAAGAACCAATGACACATGGAATAAATTACCAAGTAGTATGGTTGAGAGTAGGATTTTAGGTACCCAGATCTTGACTTAATGTTATTTTGGACATTCTAAGTAAATAGGACGGATAAAATTGTTGGGGTGAACATCACAACTTCTTCTAAACAAAAGATTTTAAACTATTAACAAAAATGGCAGTACAACCAAACACGCTTTTATTTTTAAAATGCCCTGCTTGAACACTATTGCACTTGCAATAACATTCACAAAGCGTTTCTATGCCACTCAAATACAAGGCTTGTTTGTGTGATCACAAATGTAGTTGGTTTGAAGTTGTCATCATTAGCATAAGATGTCCTGTGAAGGCAGCCCTTCAGACTGGGGAAAAATGACAGTTACATGTGACAAAGCCGTAGAATCAGGTGGTTAATGGCATCTTCTCAAAACTCTCTTTGTGGAGAAGCATTTGCAACCTCAATAGTGTGAGCAGGAGCATTGACATGAAGCAGAAGGGGAAGGTTGGCAGTTTTCCTTATTGACTGCTGCAAACACTAAATCGGTCTAGCTTAACATCAAAGTGTTATGGATTCTTTTGAGCCATGAAATCAATATCTACTGTACTCTAAACATCATAAAAAACTGTGCATAGAATCTTGCTAATCCTGGCTTGGATCTTGAACTTCTTTGGTGTTGGAGAATCACTACGCTTCCACTGACTCGATTATTGTTTGGACTGTGAGTCATAGTGTTCCCCATGTATGAAATCCTTTTAAAATGCTTCCTGTCTGAAACCATTATCTCAGAATTCTTGTTGGAACACTGGTTGGTGTGATGCTTCATTTTCGCGGTGAACCTTTTGGGGACTCAACTTGTACAGCCTTGCTCAAGTTTAATTATTCATGAAGAATTGGTTTAACTGACCTATGACAAATTGCTACAGTCTTTGCTATCTCCAACACTGTCACTCCTCGTTTCTCCATTACAGTTCATTCCACAGTGTGATTGATTTTGAAGACGAGACAGACCTTGGGAAAGATTTTCTGATATGACAAAATTCTGAAGCCCACCTCTAAACTTTAGCATATAAAGGGCACTGTTCCTAGTACGCACTATCTAAGGGAAAAATAATTTCTGAAAGTGAATTCTTCTGTCATGTTAGAAACTCATTAATGAAACAAGAAAAATAAACTAGAAACAACAATTTCTTGACTGTTGTAATTCACATATTTTAGCTGCGAATCTTTGTCTACTTTAAAACCAATACCAAAGATTACCTTAACCCCACATCCCACTTTCAGGTTCAGGCTGTGCTATACTAAATTCAATTGTGCGGTGTGGATGCCATTTACAATGAAGAATGAGTAGTACTGACATACATGAAGAAACCACTGTGTTTTATGAAAGTAAAAGCAAATAACCAAAGGAAGGGAGAAAGAGATAAATTGATCAAACTGAAATAAAATGAAACGGAATGCAAAGCAACACTGTTTAAACAAGCTGAGCTTAATAAATAATATGGATCCATATGATTTGCCAGCCAAGGAACAGGCAAAGCATATTGATAAGCTGACTCTGATCCCTTGGTGTGTGGGTGTGTGTGTTTGTGTCCTGCGGTGGGCTGGCACCCTGCCCTGGGTTTGTTCCTGCCTTGCACCCTGTGTTGGCTGGGATTGGCTCCAGCAGACCCCCCGTGACCATGTGTTAGGATATAGTGGGTTGGACAATGACTGACTGACTGACTAATTCCTTCAATAGCTGGCATGTTTTTAATAAGGCAAAGAGGATTGCCATTTTGGTGTGCTTGGCTTGAGGCTAAATTAAAGTTTGGCTTAAGGCTGACATTTATGCTTTGGTTTTCATATTGCTCTGCAGGACCATCAGTTTCAGATGTAATGCTTTAGGCAAATGCTCAAAATAATGTCCATGTTTTATTTTAAAAAGAACTGACTGCTGTAGGACTATCAAAGTATCCTATGATCCTGAAATGGACAATGCAAATTCAGAAAGTACTCTCCCAACATTATCAATGCAAAGTTCAGAATCACTTTCTAATTCAAATTATTTGAAAATAGCTTTGAAAATTTACATAGTGCTGCCCTCATGGCTGGATCTTACCCCCTTGGGCACAATTACCTCAAGGCACTACAAATAAACACAAACAATTGCCAAAAGCAGTGATGTTTGGTTGTTTGTTTTCACTTAAAACAAAATGCCCAAATGCTCATTTACTCCATGACCAATAAATCCAAAGACATAGGGACCAAAAGATATAGCAGTTAGGTCTATTTTCATTGAAATTATTGACCATGGGTTCTTCCTGGGTCCTGTCTGGGCACATTTCAATTTAATTAGTGATATGTTAAAATGTATTGAAGATGGATGAGGAACTCCATGAAGCCAGAGTCTACACTAGGGCAGGTGCCAGGTGCATCCAGTAAATGATGGTTCCCCCTGTCAATATTACTAAAGATTATACTAATAACTGCACATTTGGACATACATACAGTACTTTCACTCTTTTTGTGTAAATTGCGGTTACTTAAGTTACTAAAGCAACCACGATCATCACTGAATAATAAGAATATACTTTTGCCTTCTACAAGTTAAATAAATGCTGCAGACATACTGTATTCTGTAAAATCTCTTCAGGGAGACAGTAAAGTTCTTTGCTAAAAGCTGCACATGGATCTTTTTTTCCTTTCACCCGTGCCAAATGTGCACTAATTTAATAAACAGGAAGTTCAACTCTGCTACTCATGTAGCCTGAAGAATGTAAACCATATGTGAGAAGTGACGTTCCTTTCTTTGCAAGAGGGAGGGAGCAGAGCTAAGGAAAACATCACAAGCAGATGACTATGAAGTATTCATCATATGAGGAGTTTGGATTGGCATCCCTTGTATGAACTCCTGGTTATTTTCTGAGGCATACTGCCACCTTTAGGTATTTTTTAGTAAATGCAGCAATCATAAAGACCTTGAAAGTGAGGGCAGAAGGCCCAGGAAAGTTCACAATCCCACATCAATTCTTATCTCATGGCGAACTGTAAGTACACACTAAATTTAAAGAGACATTAATCAATTTTTTCATCTTGATATTGAGCATGATTGCTTATATTTTTTTGATTAAGTCCCAGAACTGAAATGAACATACTGGCTTGTTATTTCCATCCATCCATCCATCCATTTTCCAACCCGCTGAATCCGAACACAGGGTCATGGGGGTCTGCTGGAGCCAATCCCAGCCAACACAGGGCACAAGGCAGGAGCCAATCCTGGGCAGGGTGCCAACCCACCGCAGGACACACACAAACACACCCACACACCAAGCACACACTAGGGCCAATTTGGAATCACCAATCCACCTAACCTGCATGTCTTTGGACTGTGGGAGGAAACCGCAGCGCCCGGAGGAAACCCACACAGACACGGGGAGAACATGCAAACTCCACGCAGGGAGGACCCGGGAAGTGAACCCAGGTCCCCAGGTCTCCCACCTGCGAGGCAGCAGCGCTACCCACTGCGCCACCGTGCCGCCCGGCTTGTTATTTAAATAACATTATTTAAAGTAACATTGGGAAATTAACTCAGAAAAACATAAATGACAGTAAACAGTTAAATGGTTTAAATTAATTCATCACATTTTTTACTATTAAACTTGCATGTATTTTCAAAGTTTTGATTTTGTATAAATGAAAAAATACTGTTCATGTTCAGAATGGCATCATGGAATAGTAGCTAATCAGTTTTCTCCAGTGACCTCTGTGTTTATATGCAGGCTCAACCATTGTCTATGGGTTCCCCGATTTCCTCCCTCATCATACTATAAACTGTATCAATGTTAGCGTATGCTCTAAAGGGCTGGCATTACTGCATGGGCTGAGTTCTGCTGCTAAAACAGTTGGGTCCTATTTAAAAAATTAACATAACATTGTGATGTAAAATTGCAGTGTCATACAAAAGTTTGGAAACCCCTGGCCAAATAATATTAAATATCAAAGGTTCAAATTTTTTTTTAGCAAGTTATGAGTCTTTGAATTCTAATTGTAGAGATCTCTCCCAGTTCCTCCTTGCAGGTCACTTCAAGCAGGGACATATTCTTGGCCTGTGTTTCATGCACAGATATTCAATGACGCTCAAGTCTAGGGACTGCAGGTGCATTACAAAACCTTAACCTTGAGTTTCTTGAGGTACTTCATTGTAGATTTTGAAGTGTGTTTTGAATTGTTGTTGAAGCCATCTTTTTTCAGTTTCTGTTTCCTGGCTGACTGTCTGACATTCTCCTTGAGGATTTATTGATATTTAGGGGATCCATATTTCCCATGTACCCACACATTTGCCACTTGCTACCACATAAACACAAATCATAACAGATCCAACATCGTACTAAACAGCTAGTCAGCTGTTCTTTTTTTCATATGTTGCTCACCTAACCCTGCTTTATAGACATTTGTTAGTTTAATTTTCAGATGCTCAATTAGTTGCTTAGAAGAGCCCAAGGACGTTGAGTGTTGCACAATTTTTAAAGACTCAAACAATTTATTAGGCTCTGGAATTGTCATTAGCTGAAAATCTCCAATGAAAATTCTTGGCCAGAGTAACAAGCTAAGGCAGACTAGAATAACAATCTATCAGGTTCTGAGATGTTACAACTGATAGAGTACCCAAACGTTTGCAAATGCTAGATTTTTTCACTTCATTAAATAAATTGTAACTGCACATTGAGGTGTCATTGTTTTAGTTGGTTTGCTGTTGAAGTTGTATTTACTATTTTTTTACTTCAAACTTTTTTTTTCAAACAAAATTTTGTTATATTTTGGATAGAACTTTATAGCATTATTACATTTGGATTTATGTTATTTTATTTATTTATCCAAAGGATAACTTTCCATATTACTACAACTTCAGCGTTTGCAGGCTAATAAGTTATGTGTGTGCTCCTGTTAGGGATGTATGTTTTACACTTTCATTTTTCTTCATTACCTCTCACGCTTCACATTTACATTTTGTTGACTTCCTGACCCATATCTGCTCTTGGACTGTGACTGCTTTCTGTGGTATGTGCTGCCAATAGATTGCTGTATTAGACATGTTTAGAACTGCGGCACTGTCATTTTTCTTTTATAACAGTGTTCAGTATGAAGGTCCACCAGGCCATTTTCTATGCCTGTTTTATTCTTTACAGGGACACAGGAAGCCACAGCCATCCTGGTAGCAATAGATGTCAAACAAGACCACCACAAAAATAAGAAATGGCAGTCCACCACAGGACAATCTTATACTAATTTATCCCAGGCTTACAGACACCAATCAACATAAAATGTAGGTCTGTGGGAAGTGGAAAAAAACTGGACTACCTGCAGAGGTGTAACACAGTTGTGGGGAGAATATGCAATACCCATGTTGACAGTGACCTGGCTGGGGTGAATCTCTGGATCTCTGAAGCAGTAAAGATATTCTTTGCCTAATTGTATCAATCCAAAATAAAAGGATAATGAAATTATAGTTTGAATCATATCTGTATAATAAAAATGTTGTCAACCTATAAATAAATTGCCACTTACAAAAATTATAAACATGTTCCTTCTGATTATTTCCTCAAACCACAATATACACTGAATGCATCTAATTTAATTAAAACTCTTGAAAAGTTTGTTTACTCACAAAAATGTATAATAACACATATTAAAAAAACAAACATTCAACACAGACATCTGTAAATAGCAGGAAATACTGAATGTATTATGTATATAAACTGCAGCACTGTGCCACATTACAAATCTATATATAGATATTTTTGCATTTAAAACATGCTTAAAAAAAGCATATTACAGAAATAAAAAATAAACTCTACATGCTCTGCGTAAGTGGTGTAGGGCTGTACAGACCACAACTCCTGTGCATGCACACACACACATTCCTGTAGTATTTTACTGTGTAGATTATTAAGAAAGAGTGTCCTCTTGTGGATATACTGTATAATGCAATCATGAACTCAAATAACATTTTCAGGTGACAGCTACAGTATCTTACCCTGTACAAAAAACTACTGAGCATATTTTCATATTATTTAGTGATAAGAACAGTACACCAAGTTACATTAAAACATTTTCTGTATATTTCAGTAGTGTTTAGGAAGTAGGAAGTCACAGACATGAGGACATTTTGTTTTGATCCCTTAATAAGCTAACCCATCAGCATTTCAACAGGGAGAATTAATATTGTTAAAATACATACCTTTCAAAAATGCATGTCTCTTTCAAAGTATTCAGATATTAACAAATCAGTCTTCCAAAATTTTAACCTTGTTGCAAGTTCAATTATATGGTAGGCAAAAATTCCATGTATTAAAAGAAGACCACCAGAGAGGGCATAAGATAAAAATGTTAAAAGAGTTGCTAAAGCTTACAAGATATGAAGCTGTTATGACATAGAAAGAATTTTTCAAGTTACTTTATTTACATCTGGAGTAGATAAGAAAATATAAGCTCGTTCAAAAATATTACCCATCCATCCAGTACCTTAATTACCAAATCCAGTTTAGGATTGTGAAGAATGGCAACAACAGGGTGGTGAAAATATTACCCATCTATTCATTTTATAACCTACTTTTTCATTTCAGGAATGACAGGGCTGGACCCCATCTGTGCAGCATGGAGCAGCAGGTAGTATAGGAAAAAGAAATATTAAACTTAAGAAAATAATATATACTAGTGTGAACCCGGTGTCTGTTTCTCATTGCTGCATTCTCTTCAGTATCACAATACCTAAAGTTTGCCCCATAACATAAAATATCCAAAAAATGCAACGCAGGATAGAATTTGCTACTGGTTACACCAATTAGGAAATCAAATTCAAAACAGGGAATACATTTATAAATGAACTCACAAAAATCACTGAAAAAGCAAATGAAAAGCAAAAAACTTTTAAAATTTGACATAGTCTTTATATGTCATCAGTCATTTTCTAACCCAAATACTCCTGAACAGGGTTGTGGGGGGTACTGGAGCCTAAGCCATCTAGCATAGGGTGCAAGGTAGGAACAAACCATGGGCAGGACACCAGTCCATCGCATGGTGAATATACACCCATACACACCCCAATCACACACTAGGGGCAATTTAGTGTTGCCAATCCACCTCACCTTCTAGTCTTTGAACTGTGGGAGGAAACCAGTGCACCTGGAGGAAAGTGATGCAGACACAGTGAGAACATGCAAACTCCATGCAGGGAGGACCAGGGACTTGGACCCTGGTCTCCTTACTGCAAGGAAGCAGCATGACCACTGTGCCACCCTGGTCTTATCTGTTTTGTGGTAATCATTTACTTTCATTAAGTATGCAAGTTTTCAACTTTGCCTACATGAAAAATGGGTGAAGAAAGGCAAACACCAATATGCTCAAGTTTTGACAATGGAGCTAATCATTGTGACATCGCATTAATGTGAGTTTCAGCATGGAAGTAATAGAAATTGGAGGTTACCACTGCTGTCCTGTGATGTCCCAACAACATAACTTGTGCAATGGCAAGAAGAAATACAAGAAACATTGTACCAGTACAAATATAAATACATCACATATAATAACAAAAAGTACAAGAAATTATTGACCATAAAAATATAATGCACGCATTTAGAGATTATTATAAATCCTTATATTCTACTAAGCTCAAACAGGACAACACACAATCTAATGCATTTCTGCATACATTGCAGACACCACAAATAGATGCTTTAAGTGCTGAGGAACTGGATAAACCTCTGACGCTAACAGAATTACTAGATGCTATAAAGTCACTTCAAAGCGGGAAATCAGCAGGCCCTGATGGTTACCCCGTAGAATTTTATAAGAAATTCTCCACTCAGCTAGCTCCCCTCTTATTGGCAACATTTACAGAAGCTAGAGACAACCAAATACTACCTCAAACATTTCGTCAAGAATTAATCACAGTCTTTCCTAAACAAAATAAGGACTTGTTACAATGTGCATCATACAGACCAATTTCACTCCTGAATAATGATGTTAAGACACTCTCAAAAATTCTAGCTAGAAGGATGGAGAAAGTGCTGCCCTCAGTAATATCACAGGATCAAACTGGATTTATTAAAGGCCGACACCTATCTTCCAATCTCCGATGCTTGTTTAATGTTATATATTCACCAGCAAAATCAAACACCCCAGAGATACAGTAATCCCTCGCTATATCGCACTTCGCCTTTCGTGGCTTCACTCCATCGCGGATTTTATATGTAAGCATATTTAAACATACATCGCGGATTTTTTGCTGGTTCGCGGATTTCTGCGGACAATGGGTCTTTTAATTTCTGGTACATGCTTCCTCAGTTGGTTTGCCCAGTTGATTTCCTATAAGGGACGCTATTGGCAGATGGCTGAGAAGCTACCCAACTTACTTTTCTCTCTCTCTCTCTCTTGCGCTGACTTTCTCTGATCCTGACGTAGGGGGATTGAGCAGGGGGGCTGTTCGCACACCTAGACGATACGGACACTCGTCTAAAAATGCTGAAAGATTATCTTCACGTTGCTACCTTCTGTGCAGCTGCTTCCTGAAGCGACATGCTGCACGGTGCTTCGCATACTTAAAAGCTCGAAGGGCACGTATTGATTTTTGCTCTCTCTCTCTGCTCCTGACGGAGGAGGTGTGAGCTGCCGCCTTCAACAGCTTTGTGCCGCGGTGCTTCGCATACTTAAAAGCCAAACAGCCCTATTGATTTGTTTGCTTTTCTCTATCTCTCTGACATGCTCTGCTCCTGATGCGCACTCCTTTGAAGAGGAAGATATGTTTGCATTCTTTTAATTGTGAGACGGAACTGTCATCTCTGTCTTGTCATGGAGCACAGTTTAAACTTTTGAAAAAGAGACAAATGTTTTTTTGCAGTGTTTGAATAACGTTCCTGTCTCTCTACAACCTCCTGTGTTTCTGCGCAAATCTGTGACCCAAGCATGACAATATAAAAATAACCATATAAACATATCGTTTCTACTTCGCAGATTTTCTTATTTCGCGGGTGGCTCTGGAACGCAACCCCCGCGATGGAGGAGGGATTACTGTATTACTATCATTAGACGCAGAAAAAGCATTTGATATGATTGAATGGAACTACCTTTTCACTGCATTGGAGAAATTGGGGTTTGGCCCGAATATTTGTGCATGGATCAAACTACTGTATACCAATCCAGAAGCTTCAGTTTGTATTGATAACATTTGCTCAGACTACTTTAAGCTAGAACGTGGTACCAGACAAGGATGTCCCTTGTCGCCACTGCCGTTTGCAATTGCCATTGAACCACTGGCGGTTCACTGCCGAAATTCTTTTCAGATAAAGGGGATTGTCAGAGAAGGACTGGAACAGAAAATTTCTCAATATGCAGATGATATGGTTTTATATATATCAGACCCAGAAAACACTGTCCCTGCAGTTTTAACAGCACTAACAGAATTTCAAAAGATATCTGGTCTCAAAATTAATCTGAATAAAAGTATACTCTTTCCAGCAAATTCACAAGCATATAATAATTAGATTGGACACCCTACCTTTTACCATAGCAGATCAGTTTAAATACCTAGGGGTAAATATCACAAGTAAACATAAAGCTCTTTATCAACAAAATTTTGCCGTCTGTATGGAAAAAATTAAGCAAGACTTGCATAGATGGTCAACCCTTCATCTCACTCTAGCCAGAAGAATTAACGTTGTTAAGATGAATATCCTTCCTAACCTTCTTTTTTATTTCAAACTTCTTTTTCATTCCAATATATATCAATAAATCGTTTTTTAAACAGTTAGATTCAACAATAACCTCATTCATTTGGAACTCAAAACACCCACGTATACGAAGAGCGACACTACAAAGACCTCAGGCAGAAGGTGGCATGGATTTACCTAATTTTCAGTTTTATTACTGGGCAGCAAACATACAAGCCATAAAAACCTGGACACAATTATATGTACATACACAGGCTTGGTCCACAATAGAAGTAAAATCCTGTAGTACTTCTTTATATTCCCTGCTCTGCTCTCCAATAAATGCAAGTTATTGCAAATATACTAATAACCCAATTGTGCTTTACTCACTCAGAATATGGAACCAACTTAGAAAGCATTTTAAGATGGAAAATCTTTTATCTGTGGCGCCTCTGCAAGAGAACCACCTCTTTCAACCCTCGCAAACATATCCAGTTTTTAATACCTGGAAAAGTTTTGGGATTAAAATTTTCAGAGATCTTTATATAGACAACATATTTGCATCTTTTGAACAATTACGTTCAAAATTCAACCTCCCAGCTACACATTTCTTTCACTATCTTCAAATTAGAAATTTTGTTAAACAGAAATTGCCCGATTTTCCCCGCCTCGCACCCTCCACAATGCTGGAAAAAATACTGCTCAATTTTGAGGAATTAAACACCATTTCCGCACTATATAAAATCCTATTAGAGTCCCTACCTTTCAAAGATCCAAGAGGACATTGGGAAGAAGATCTCTTAATTAATATATCAGAAAAGGAGTGGAAGGTAGCAAAGCAGAGAATTCACTCGAGCTCCATATGTGCAAAGCATAGAATTATTCAACTAAAAAATATATATCGAGCTCATCTGTCTCGCTTAAAACTGTCCAAAATGTTTCCTGGGCAAGATCCAACCTGCGAACGCTGCAACCAAGCTCCTGCCTCACTGGGTCACATGTTCTGGGCCTGCACCAAGCTAACATCATTTTGGACCAAAATTTTTAAGTGCCTTTCAGACAGCCTTGGGGTCACAATTCCTCCTAACCCATTAACAGCTGTGTTCGGTGTTCTTCCAGACGGACTTGAAGTGGAGAAGGACAAGCAAACGGTGATTGCATTCACTACACTTTTGGCACGCAGACTTATTCTGTTAAATTGGAAGAATCCTAACTCTCCTCTGATAAGTCAGTGGGAAACCGATATTTTATATTATTTGAAATTGGAAAAAATCAAATTCTCAGTTAGAGGATCTGTACAAAAGTTTTTCAAAACCTGGCAGGATCTAATCAATATTATTTTAGAATAAGAGAAATAACTATTACCGCATTTAATTCCCTTCTCCATTTCTTATTTACCTATATATTTATTTCTCCCTTTCTTTTGTTTATTGTTGCCTTATTAAAAAGCCCTAAGCAATTCTCCTTTGGCTAAGCTCTCCTTCTCAGGGGTGGGGTTTGATTTGTCTTCAATTTTGTTTCGTTATAAATTGATCTATTTGTATGGAATGATTACAATAAAAATTAATAAATAAATAAATAACAAAAAGTACAGTTATAAAGAAATGATTATTGCACCACATCACAGGAAACGATATCCATGGGTTTCAGAATTTGGACCTTTCCCTTGCTAGGTTAAATTAATAATGAGTTCTTACTTTTTTTAAATCAGTAAGTCCTTGACTTGGTGCCATAGGTTAGGTGAAATGAAAACTGCCAACATTTTTAACTGTTTACATTTAACTTGCAAAAACCATGTAGTCGTAAGCTGAGATACAGAAGAGAAATTCTTACATTTTTATAAACGTATTTTATTTTATGATCTTCAGGTGCACAAAGCTGAATATTCAGTGCTGTGTTTTGCTTTTCTCTGTGCATGAGCTGGTTAATGGCACCACCCTATATGTGTTTGATTGATACACCCTACATTTGGCTTGTTGCAGTGTGATCCATTGCACGATGCAAGATAAAGTTCTGTAATCTGTTGCTTATGCACTATCAGGCATATCTGAATTAAAAATAATGTGGTCTTCACTTGTATTGCAATTATACAGCACACCACCGGCCACAAGGTTGTACAAAGCAATACTCTTTACTTATTAGCAGTCAGCACAAGGCAATAACCAAACAGGTAAGGCTACAAAGCTACCTGTTTCAATATGAGATGCCACTAGTGTTGAGCTATAAAACATAAATTTCACTGTGGTAAGCTGCATTTTTCTTTAGGCTTTGAAATCCACACTAAAAATCTACCTGTTCTATTTGTCATTTTAAGGACACAGAAATGTAACAGTAAAGACATTTGAAAAACAAGAGTAGACCGATCAGTCCAAGAAGCTCATCTGGATTGTTAAGTGCATTGTGCCCAATTCTCATCCAGATATTTTTTTTAAATTATCAAGATTTCCATATTAACTGTGTGAAATTGTAGTTTCTTTCAGATTCCCACCACCCTTTGTATCAAAATGCTTCCTGTATTTTGCATTGAATGCACTTCTTAATTTCTACTCAGGTCCTCAAATAATGTTCCTATAATAAAGATAACCAGGTACTTTCTTACTTTCTTTTTATGTTAAAAATATAGTTTTAATGCACTTACACTATGATGCTTTTATTTTCATAATCTAACATACCATAATATGTTCAGGGTGTATGATATTCCTTTTCGCCCATCATACATAAATACCAAGGTTATATTTCAAACAACAGATAATTAATCTAAATACAGTGGTGTGAAAAACTATTTGCCCCCTTCCTGATTTCTTATTCTTTTGCATGTTTGTCACACAAAATGTTTCTGATCATCAAACACATTTAACCATTAGTCAAATATAACACAAGTAAACACAAAATGCAGTTTGTAAATGGTGGTTTTTATTATTTAGGGAGAAAAAAAAATCCAAACCTACATGGCCCTATGTGAAAAAGTAATTGCCCCCTGAACCTAAAAACTGGTTGGGCCACCCTTAGCAGCAATAACTGAAATCAAGCGTTTGCGATAACTTGTAATGAGTCTTTTACAGCGCTCTGGAGGAATTTTGGCCCACTCATCTTTGCAAAATTGTTGTAATTCAGCTTTATTTGAGGGTTTTCTAGCATGAACCGCCTTTTTAAGGTCATGCCATAGCATCTCAATTGGATTCAGGTCAGGACTTTGACTAGGCCACTCCAAAGTCTTCATTTTGTTTTTCTTCAGCCATTCAGAGGTGGATTTGCTGGTGTGTTTTGGGTCATTGTCCTGTTGCAGCACCCAAGATCGCTTCAGCTTGAGTTGACGAACAGATGGCCGGACATTCTCCTTCAGGATTTTTTGGTAGACAGTAGAATTCATGGTTCCATCTATCACAGCAAGCCTTCCAGGTCCTGAAGCAGCAAAACAACCCCAGACCATCACACTACCACCACCATATTTTACTGTTGGTATGATGTTCTTTTTCTGAAATGCTGTGTTCCTTTTACGCCAGATGTAACGGGACATTTGCCTTCCAAAAAGTTCAACTTTTGACTCATCAGTCCACAAGGTATTTTCCCAAAAGTCTTGGCAATCATTGAGATGTTTCTTAGCAAAATTGAGACGAGCCCTAATGTTCTTTTTGCTTAACAGTGGTTTGCGTCTTGGAAATCTGCCATGCAGGCCGTTTTTGCCCAGTCTCTTTCTTATGGTGGAGTCGTGAACACTGACCTTAATTGAGGCAAGTGAGGCCTGCAGTTCTTTAGACGTTGTCCTGGGGTCTTTTGTGACTTCTCGGATGAGTCGTCTCTGCGCTCTTGGGGTAATTTTGGTCGGCCGGCCACTCCTGGGATGGTTCACCACTGTTCCATGTTTTTGCCATTTGTGGATAATGGCTCTCACTGTGGTTCGCTGGAGTCCCAAAGCTTTAGAAATGGCTTTATAACCTTTACCAGACTGATAGATCTCAATTACTTCTGTTCTCATTTGTTCCTGAATTTCTTTGGATCTTGGCATGATGTCTAGCTTTTGAGGTGCTTTTGGTCTATTTCTCTGTGTCAGGCAGCTCCTATTTAAGTGATTTCTTGATTGAAACAGGTGTGGCAGTAATCAGGCCTGGGGGTGGCTACGGAAATTGAACTCAGGTGTGATACACCACAGTTAGGTTATTTTTTAACAAGGGGGCAATTACTTTTTCACACAGGGCCATGTAGGTTTGGATATTTTTTCTCCCTAAATAATAAACACCATCATTTAAAAACTGCATTTTGTGTTTACTTGTGTTATATTTGACTAATGGTTAAATGTGTTTGATGATCAGAAACATTTTGTGTGACAAACATGCAAAAGAATAAGAAATCAGGAAGGGGGCAAATAGTTTTTCACACCACTGTACATAGAATGCTATACCATTCAACAAACTGCATGATTTCCCCATAATGTGTTCCAATATCCATTTATATCATTGCTGCATCACTGACAACTAATTCACCAATTCTTCCATTTCCTTTCAGCACTCTATGCTTACTTGGTTTGCTCACTTTGAAAGCTCTTTCTAATTTAATCTGCACTGCAACTCTGTCAGTTTTTCCATGTTCTATACTTTTGGAACTTTAAATTTTTATGTTATTGATAACCTCTGCTTTCCTTTCAAATTCTTCTAGCTACTCTCTATCAATGCTGCAATTTTAGGTACTGTTGTCTATTTTACTCTGTTGTTTAATGAGAATAATTGATACTGTATTGGAATTAGATAAAGTGCTTTCAGATCTGCTACTGTATATAAAATAAAGATTGTTTGATATTTCACAATAATTACACAACATGGGCAGCACAGTGGAGCAGTGGGTAGCACTGCTGCCCCGCAGTTAGGAGACCTGGGTTTGCTTCCCGGGTCTTCCCTGCATAGAGTTTTCATGTTCTCCCCTTGTCTACGTGGGTTTCCTCCGGGTGCTCCAGTTTCCTCCCACAGTCCAAAGACATGCAGGTTAGGTGCATTGGTGATCCTAAATTGTCCCTAGTGTGTGCTTGGTGTGTGTGTGTGTGTGTCCTGCGGTGGGCTAGCTCCCTGCCCGGGATTTGTTCCTTGCCTTGTGCCCTGTGTTGGCTGGGATTGGCTCCAGCAGACCCCTGTGACCCTGTAGTTAGGATATAGCGGGTTGGAAAATGGATGGATGGATGGATTACACTACATTCTTTAACTATTTTAAATAAAAATCAGTTATTATTCTTGTTTATTAAAAGGTACCTGCACTACTTCATGACAGATCGCTAAACATGAATGGCGTGTTAGCCTCTGAATAATTTTCTAAGGATGTCTGATATATTCTTAGGTATTCTTCTTTACTTGTCTCTGCATACTTCTGCTGCCAACACTTTAAACTGAATGAAATGAAATGCTTTATTATATCTACTTAAATGTCATTCATTTAAATAGAGATCCCCACAACAGCAGAAATACTTGACTTTATAAAGATAATTCGGAAAGAAAACTACTTTAACACTTTAATAATGTTTAACACTTGTTTTTTTATTTTAAAAAAGTTTAAAAGTGTTTAAAATATAAATAGATCTATGCTAATTCAATTCTTCACCAGCAGAGAGTAGCATTGCAGAGGATATGCTATTTTAATAGATCAAAAAAGAATGCCAAAAAGAACTAAATATTGCTTGGGTGTATTTTTATTTTTAGTTTGTGTAATTGGATGTAATTACCTAAAATGATGCCAGTCTCAAAGAATTTTGTTGATGTTGCAAAGATTGAAAACAATTAAATGGAATTATGCCATATACCTTACATTGTAAGGATGGTCTGGATAGACACATACACAGGCTGTGTATGTACATAGATATATCAGTGAGACATGTCAGGCCATGGATGACATCCCCAGGAAACTGCCTGAATTAAGACCAATCTCTAACAGAAACATTCTATGTTGTCATGTCTCATATCAGCAAAGAGTAGTAGGAAGCATCTACCCTTAAAAACAACCACTAGAAGGTGATGCTTCCATAGCATACTCTCAGGGACTAGGATTCCTGACCTAGAGTGGGACTGTACATATTTTATGGATACAGTATGCCTTGAGGTAGGAAAAAAAGTATAAAATCAAGGGTGGGGTAAAAGAAAACCATAATGGGGTACATTGAACACCTAATGACACACTGACAAAGAAAGGCAGTTAGGTAGCAGCACTGGATGGTTTTTTAAGTGTACATCAGGGTACAAGGATACAGAAAAATCCATTCATGTTTAAAGGCCTTGGTAGTTTGTTAGACTTCCAACTTCAGGGAAAATCTGTGACCTACAAGTACCTTCATGGGTTTCCTTGAAATAAACATAACAACATTGCAACAATTTTGAAAGCACTAGAGTCCTATTGTCTACCACACTACTTGGGAATTTATTCTATGTGTCCTTGGTTCCCAGTATGAAGGAAAAGTTTGTAATGTATACTTTTCCAGGTTGTCCCTATGTTCTTGTTAAAATAATAGCTTGGATCCTCTGTATTAAACACCTTTATAATTTTTGAACCCATTGAATCGCTTCTTCCTTCAGTCTTTCCTCATACTGTAGCTCATAACTTACAGTCCTAAAATAAGCCAATTTGTTCTGCTCTGGTCTTCCTCTAAAGCATGTATGTTTTATTTGTAATTTGGAGACCAAAACTGTACATGAAACAGTAACCTGATTTTAGTGTCAAAGCCAAGATTTCTATTAGTAAAAATAAATAAATAAATAATAAAATGTTATTTACACTTTGAATTTTTTACTTTATTAATATTAACAGAATGTTATTAAAGGTGTTACTAATCATTTTAAAGAATGTTCTAAAATGCTCCACTCTGGTACTGATTAAAAGTTCTGTGCAGTATAACATCTAAACTTTTACACACTTACCTACCAAGTAAAACTGTTGTGTATGTGCGGCACCTCTATATCAATCAGATACTACACACTTTCTAAGTGCTCACTAAGTACTGGTGTGTATTATTCATGTTTTACCTTGCATCAAGCCTTGACTTACATATTAATATATAGCAACCTCTGTATGAGAAAATGCATTATAGACGTGCATGCACTGAAGTGAACATCAGCATGGAAAAAATAATTTACATTAAGTCAGCTTGGCTGCTGCTACTAACCACATCTTACAACAGTCAATTAGTAGTCAACAGCAATCACACCTCAACAATAAATTCTGGAATCAGCAAAAGATTTCAAAAATAGCACCTTCACTAATTCAGTTCCACATCTCCTACCTTGGATCATTCTTTGGAAATAGCTGACATCTCTATCATACATGACTCTACAATCAGCATACCTTATGCATTTTAGGGGCTTGACTTGTGCAACTGTAAGCTGGGCTTCTTTCCATATGATTCTCAATGTCAGCAATAACCTCTGGAGTATAGAAAGAAAGAATCCTTGGTTTCTGTGAACTATTCATAGAAAAAGTTTAGTTGTTTAAAACTTGGTTTGCTGTTGCCCCGTGATTCATCTATCTGTTTACTGATACTGGTTTTCAATGTTGCTAATGTTACCCTCTTCTTATTAGGTGATTGAGTTAGATGGGTTAGATTTTTTCACTCTTATAGTTCTTTATTTTTATGTCTATATGCTTTTGATTTAAGAAAACAGTGATTAAAAAAGAACTAGTTGTACACTTAGTGTGTTCTGCTCACTCACTCACCCACTGCCTTGGTCTACTAGATTTGAAAGCTCTTTCCATATTCTCCTTTTAATCAATTACTAAGAAGTGCATTTTGCTGGAGCACTCACAATTGGGATATTGTTCACAGAATCCTTCACATACTAACTTGAAGAAGCCTGCACATACCACACTCAAAATATGCTGTTCAAAGAATAAAGCATGTCTTCTCTGCAGTACATGGGTACCAGAATTAGCAAAACACAATGCTATCAGAAAGTCCTGCTAACTTACCTGACTATGTTTTCTGATGCTTAAACCAGGATGGGACTCCTTACCATGACTGCAATACTTTGTTGTATGTCACCCTGCTCTTTACTTTTATCTATATTAAAATTTACTTTGCCACAAATTTGCCCAAGAATGAATTCTGGCCAGGTACATCTATAATGATTCAGATGGTTTTTAGTACATCTGCCATTTGGCCTAGTTTAGTATCATCTATAAAATGATGGAGGAACATAAACTGAACAAAAAGTCTTTGGTACAAACAAATAGTGGCCAAACATTGGAAACTAGAAGAACTTGAAGGTGACTATATTTATAAGACCAAAGCTGCCCCCTCATGGAAACTGCAGTGACAAAATCAGTATGTTTCATTAAAACAGTGTCATTTCAAATTTTATTACATATTTGACCTAAACCTATTTCTAAACAAAACTAGCTTCAATTTACAAATACAAATCCTTATATTATTTTAAGTTAAAGCACTCCTCAAGTTTTTAACTTTTGGCAGTTCTTTTAGATCAAAGGAAGCCTTCAGCTTTCTTCCAACATAATGCATTGTATTATGGCAAAAATCTCCACTTTTGTCTCTTCTATAAAAACCACACTGCATCTGACTAGAAGCTTTGTGTTTGGTTCAAGTCCTGCTTTGCTTACAAGCCATTCAGTGCAACAGTGTTGCTGGGAATTTCTACTGGCTGTTGTTACATGAAGGCCATTTTTTATTAAAACATAACCCTGGCAGACATGAATAGTTTCATTTACCATATCCCTGAATGTAAGATAAAAGCAGATGGTTTGAGCATTGTGGAGAACCAAGAACTTAGAACGATTCCAGAGAATTTGTAAGGGTGGTGATCCAGTTTAGCAGCAGTGTCAATTTGTCTTCCATTTGCAAAACATTCATTCGGTTATTTAAAAAAATCTATCATGTAACCAGGACAGTAGAAGTGAGGCACCAGTGCTAACCTCAGTGCCACTGTTGCATAAATGTGATTCTTAAAAGAGCTGAGAAGCAAAGGGCACATTTAAGTTAATTCTTCACACAAGTAAAGTACATGTTAACTGAGGTCATGCCAAATGAGTAATGACAAAGTTTAATTTTTGTGTGGTATTTATTAAATGAGATTTCTGTAAACTAGATGTCTGAGTGTCATGATTGTAAAATACTTCTGAATATCTCAAATGCCAAAAATCTTAAGGAAGAAGTCTATTTGTGCATGTAGGACTACCTTGCACCTAAAAAGTTACACCCATAAACAACTGAGAAGCGCTTAAATCTTTTGTTTTTGATTACTTCTATTAAGCTTGTTACTTCACACACCTTACTGCTACATGTCTTCAGATAAAAAAACACAAGGATATCTCCAAATCAGTTTGGATGAGGAAAAGTCATGCCTAACAAGTGTTTATTTTTTTTTCCTGTTAACAAGACTCTTTAATGCTAAATGCACTTGCAAAGAGTCAAGCAAAGTCTGTGATTTAATTGTTAAGAACTTGCCCACATTCAACATCAGTTGTGCTTCGGAACATGAATTTAGCACAGCAGGACATACTGTAACCAAGTCTTTCTAGTCCTTCTTGAAGGAAAAGAAAAAACTTTTCTTGCCAGTTAACATGTTATGACAACAATGAGTGATGAAATGCACTTAAAGAAAACCTGACTGTTTTAAATAGTTCATAACATTTTAATTTTACTTAGGATTTCTACTTTTGCAGCCTACAATATTAGGAAATTTGTTACTCTACTGAATACATTTTATTTGAATGTGTTATTCTTTCTTTTAAAATGTATGGATGTATTTAATAACATTCCAATGTCTCCTCCTGCCTTGATAAGCTTTGACCACGAAAATGTGGGCACATAAAATTGAAGGGTGGATTTGGTGGGCGTCTCTTTTAAACTGATAATAATCATCAGTTTTTCTTGTGATAGTCAGAAATTTGCTTTGGTTTTTTTTGTAGCCAAAAATAATTAAATATGTGTAGCCAGCATAGAGCTAAGCATTTTTTGCTCATGCCAGCACAGTAACTTCTTTGAAGAAAGAGACATCATTGAAATGAAATTTAAAATACTGAACAACTCCACTTGGTGGATTAGAATTTTAAAGATGAAAAACCATGATTATCCATCAGTCCCCATTAACCGTTAGGGCCTAAAAAATAAAAAAATAAAACCAATGTGCACACAATATTGCTGTACTGTATATTACTGTATTATATCACTGTACTACTACTACTGTTGCCCCAGTACTCTGTTATAAACAAATTAAACTCTTTCACCAGGATAGATTTACCTGATTTACATAAAATAATTTCTCAACTGAGACCCTCCATCTGCGTCCTTGACCCAATACCAACAAGTTTTTTCAAAGAAGTATCGGGCGTGCTAATTGATAGTATTCTTGACTTAGTAAACTCGTCATTAGATACGGGGGTCTTCCCAGACTGTCTTAAGACTGCGTAGTTAAACCCCTACTCAAGAAAAATAATCTTGACCCCTCTGCTTTTGAAAATTTTAGACCCATTTCTAACCTGCCTTTCTTAAGTAAAATTCTAGAGAAGGCAGTCATTATGCACCTAAATGACCACCTCAATAAACATGCTATTCTTGATAAGTTTCAGTCGAGTTTTAGAACAAACCACAGTACAGAAACTGCACTCGTTAAAGTAGTAAATGACTTGCGGGTAAATGCAGACAGAGGCCGTTTATCTGTTCTTATCCTCTTAGATCTGAGTGCCACATTTGATACCACTAAACACAATATTCTTAGAAATTGCCTTAGTCAATGGGTGGGCCTCTCTGGCAGTGTCCTAAATTGGTTTGAATCTTACCTGGCAGGTAGAAAATTCTTTGTTAGTTGTGGTAATTATAACTCAAAGAAACATGATATTCTATATGGTGTTCCACAAGACTCTATCCTGGGTCCGCTGCTCTTTTCGATCTACATGCTTCCGTTAGGTTAGATTATCTCGGGCCATAACTTGAGTTACCACAGCTATGCTGATGACATGCAGCTGTATTTATCAATAGCACCTGATGACCCCGACGCTGTTGTTTCACTAACACAATGTCTTACTTGTGTTTCTAAATGGATGAATAGTAATTTTCTCAAGCTAAATAAAGAGAAAAAAGAAATTTTAGTGATTGGCAATAATGGATATAATGAGGTTATTAGAAATAAACTTGATGCATTAGTATTAAAAGTCAAGACGGAGGTAAAAAATTTAGGGGTAAATGTTGACTGTGACCTGAATTTTAAATCGCATATTAATCAGATCACTAGAACAGCATTTTTTCACTTAAGAAATATACCAAAAGTTAGACCTCTTATATCATTGAAAGATGCTGAGAAATTAGTTCACGCTTTTGTTTTCAGTCGACTAGATTACTGTAACGCACTCCTCTCAGGACTACCCAAAAAAGACATAAATCGTTTGCAACTAGTGCAGAATGCAGCTGCTAGAATCCTAACTAGGAAAAGAAAATCTGAGCACATTTCTCCAGTTTTGATGTCACTACACTGGTTACCAGTGTCATTCAGAATTGACTTTAAAATACTGCTTATGGTTTACAAAGCCTTAAATAATCTCGCTCCACCTTATATATCGGAATGTCTGACACCTTATATTCCACATTGTAAACTTAGATCCTCAAATGAGTGTCTGCTTAGAATTGCAAGAGTTAAACTTAAAAGAAGTGGTGAGGCAGCCTTCTGCTGTTATGCACCTAAAATCTGAAATAGCCTGACAATAGGAATTCGCCAGGCTAATACAGTGGAGCACTTTAAAAAAACTGCTAAAAACACATTACTTTAATATGGCTTTCTCATAACTTCATTTTAGTTTAATCCTGATGCTCTGTATATTCAATTAATTATCATAACTATTCATGGTGGCTCCAAAATCCGTACCAACCCCTACTCTCGCTTCTGTTTTTTTTTCCCGGTTTTCTGTGGTGGCGATCTGCACCACCGCCATCTAATCAAAGCACCATGATGTTCCTACATTGATGGATTAAAAGCCGGAAGTCTACATGACCATCATCATCAAGTCCTTCCATGAGAACCCCAAATACAAAGAGGACTGATCATTTATGTTAGGTAGAATGCCCAGAGGGGGCTTGGCAGTCTCATGGTCTGGAACCCCTGCAGATTTTTATTTTTTTTGTTTTTTCTGTCCTCCCTGGCTATCGGACCTTACTCTTATTCTATGTTAATTAGTGTTGTCTTATTTTAATTCTTACTTTGTCTTTTTTTCTCTTTTCTTCATCATGTAAAACATTTTGAGCTACATTATTTTTATGAAAATGTGCTATACTGTATAAATAAATGTTGTTGTCGTGCATTTTGCTGTTAGCTTTGCACATTGGAACAACTTTCCCTTCTGGTAGTGCATAGTGTTCTTCCCCAGCACCACACTGTCAGTTATGTACCTTCACTTTAATAACATCTCATAACATTTCTCTTTTGTTATAATTAATCTACTATACATTGTTATAGCTGATAAACGAATGTGTGTGGTATTGGAATTGTCACCAAAATTTAAATTATTAAACATTTACAAAATGACGGAAGTGTTTCAAGTATTGCTTCATTTTACAGTGTAGGAAGAACAGTGAACGATATAAAGTGTGATGCCGATAAAATTGAAAAATGTGTCAAAAATGCAAATTACTGACTGTAATGTTATTCTGTATTAATGTTAATATTCTTCTGTATTGTAATTTTCCTTTTAAATTCTGTTATATTATGTTTTGTTAATATACTCTGACGTGCAGGCAGATAGTGATGCGCTTGTATAGGAGCAGAAAGGGTGGAATAAATGCTGTAAGTGATGGGACTGGGTGAAGGGCTTCTGTTCTGTGAGAGGCGGACATGCCTTTTAGGAGATGAATGACAGGAGAAGTTAGGAGAAAAAGGAAGGTGTGGCATAAGGAACTTTGGACTAGGGAGTCAGGAGACAATAAGCAGGAGTGTTTGTGATAGAGTATAGAGAAAAAAGAATGTAAGAGGCTGGAGATAAACTGATTGGTAGGGAAAGCTTTCTTTTATTGTTTTGGAGGTGTGCTTCGTAACTCACATAACGGCGTATAAGACAGACAGTGAACCGTTTGATACAGAACAAAAAATTCCAAGTAAAACATAGAAAACTCCAGAACCTCTAAATTGCCTTCGCTTATTACGCTTGTTGTTACAATATTATATTAATTAATTAATTTTGTTAAAACTATATTATATTTTGCTAATATAGTTTTATTTTGTAAATAAATATAGACTATTCACTAAACTAATCTACTGTAAATCATTTTTAAAGTAGCTGTCTGTCTGTTATCTGTCTTATCTCTTATCTGTCATGGCCTCGTTCCCAACCCCCGACAGATAATCAAGGTTTTACTGTAATTGCAATTGCCAGAAATTAGCTGCATGCACCCAAGTATAAAGCTAATCATTCCACAAGAAAAATAATAAATTATATATGCTATGTATGGGGTCTGTCTAAAACCATTACATTACATAATTTATCTGTCTTTCTATATTTACTGTGATGTGTGGCTAGGATGAATAGGAGGTGTGCAGGAAGGAAAGGCTGGCATAGGACAAGGGCAGAGTCCAGCAAGTGCACTGGACAGAAAAGAAAATAAAAGCAGTTTGAAGATTGGGAAAGTCCTCTTAATGTGCTGGATGCTCTTGGAATACCACAGACAGGGGAAATGAGAGAGAGAGAGAGAGAGACAGTGGGGACATGAAGGCTAAGGAGATCTGAAAAGACTTACTGGCCAATAGAAGACAGCACAGTCTGTGGATGGGAAGATAAGGAGATTATAAGGTAAAGCAGTAAAAGAACTTTTTTGGATAAGTAGCCTTTCCTGATTAACATAATTTGCCCATTTTTCAAAACTCTCCTATACTAGATCACTTGGTGTGTTTCCCAGAAATGAACATGAAAGACAGCAAACACTTTATGGAATGAATACACAATACGCAAATCAAGAGAAGGTATTCAACATTCCAAAATGTGGATTTTGAGAATAAAGCTGTGGAACATGGAATACTGTATATGCAAACTTCACACAGAGGAGATTGAAGGTGGGTGGCAATTGGGCTCCACATCCCCTTAACATATAAAATGCAAAAAAAAGGATAATATAAAAGAGGTTCACAACTATTAAACCACATGCAAAGAAAGAATAGGCATCTAAGGTGACCAACGTTTGACAACACCAAGCAGTATCAAAAACATTCTTATGAACGAAAATAGAAAGTGGTCGGAGACGCCGAAACATTTGAAATGAAGACTTGCGCCCACTTTATTTATTGTTCACTAGTTCAGCCCAGTAGCTGCTTATTCACTGGCTAACATTGCACTTCATGTGGTATTAACTTTGCAAAGGGCATTGCAAGACATGTACAAGTAAATATTTAAAGTTAAAGAAAAGGGAGTGAAAACATTAGCAAGAAGAAAACATTTGTCATACTTGTGCATATCTGAGAAGCTTCAACAAACAGAAAGTCAATTCACCCATTCAATTTTTCAGACTGCTACTAAATATTCCCTTGGTACTCCTGTTGTGGATAAAATATAAATGCAGCAACAGGAGGCAGGACTACAATTCAAGTACTCATTCACATTTGACTGCGTTCAGTTTTTTATCATTCAAGTGTTTTCTAGAAGGGTTTTATTAAACAATATTTTTGTAAAAATACATGTGTTCGGGACACTGCGAGTACACGACTAGATGATTTGACATGTGGATTATGACACGAGTAATATGAGATTTTTAATGGATTATTTAAAAATTGTTTCATGTTGTCCAACTTTGGTCACCATAGATGTCTTTCTATCAGAAAATCTATTTCTGTTCTGCTAAAAGCATACGATTAAATATTTACAAACTACTGTACATACAGTGAGGTACATATAAAAATATTATTTGTGGGTGCAGTATTCTTTTCAAACCTAAAAAACTAAAAAAATGTATCTAAAGAAAATAGAAATTAAAAGCAACAATACAACAAGAAGGATGTGCACTAGTTGATGGCTGGATACCATACAAGAGTGTAGTATGGCTCATATTTTAACTGCTTGATTTTCTTAGAACCTGTACTATTGACCTCTATAGCTTGGATGATGGCCTTTGCTAGTTAGGTCATTGTCTGTGTCTATTTTACATTTTCAGATCCACTTCATACAATAACACAGTTGGCTCATGCTAATACAGGATTTTTTACATTTAGTCTTCAGACTCTTGCATTGTGAGCTGAACTGAAGATGAAATGTGACAGATAACATTGAAGATTATACCTTGGAATAACATTAACTGCAGCCATGGCACAGCACAAAACCATACATCAGAATACTGGAAGAACATAACATTCTCAGAGCCACTTAATCCAGTTCTTGACTATGGGTTACCAGAGCCTGGTCTGTGCATCTATCACAGGACTTGCTCACAAACATACAGTACACAAAACCAGACAAAACACAAACACACACACACTCATGTCTAGTTTAAAGTCACATACTGTATTAACCTAACAGGCATATCACTGGGATTTGGGAGGACAAATGGAGTACCAGACAAAAAAATAACACAGATTCAGAGATGGAGAATATTGTGAGCCTTACATAGACTGATTTTAAGGTTAACATTGGGGAAGGATTTGTGGGTTACACCAGCACCTATTGGGTTATTACATAAAGAAAATGACCCACAACAGGGCTTCCAGCATCTTACTTTCCAGTCTCTAGAATTTATTGCCCTGAAGACACTGCCACAACAACACATACGACAAGTAACTGAGCCCAGCAAATCAATGAGACTCTGTGGCACTGCTATTAAAATGCTAGAGCACTGGATTCTTTTGGGGGTGGTTTCTGTTGTTTTTTGCCCAGACATAATTTAATGAAGTCTTCCTCCAGAAGCCCCAACCCTCTTCAAAGTGTTTTGGGTGTTATTTATTTGATTCGGGCATCTTGGATCCATGAGGAAGCAGCACTATGAAACTCCACAATATCAATGCGTAAATTCAGCTTTAAAATGAATAGTAATGTACAATACCAAGGAGTGACAAGAAAAAAAATCTTAACTCTTGAAAGGGTTTTAAAACTCATCCAGGTTTCAACTGTAGTTTTAGAAGTAGTACTGGGTGACAGTGGGGAGGTATAATCTTTTATGACACTCTCCACTTACTAGTTAAAATAAATAATGTTCTTTACCTTGTGTCATGAACTATGAGAGTGATGAAAGAATGAGATCAAGGCTCTTAACAACCAAAATAATGATTTTTCTCTACAGAATTGTGGAATTCAGTCATCAAGGTGGTGCAAGGACCTAAAACACTGGAGAGGACATCACAATGTACCTGAGACTGGAATGGACTCCACAGACATCTAAGGTCACACATGTAAAACTGACAGACATAATTTGCATTTGTTTACTTAAGCAAAAACACCTTGCATTGAATGTCTTCTATTATAGACTACTGAACAAGTCTGCAAGTACAGACATAGACAGTGGAAGAGAATAACTCTTCTAGGATATGACCACATAAACTACTTAAGTAAGATAGTTCTAGTAGTTTATTCCAGCAGGATTGACTTTCTCTTCATTCAGAAAATTTTAAAATAAAAGAAATGATTAGAATGAGTAACTGTACTAATCGCCACTTGCACAGTCTAATCATTCATCATTGAAAGAGAATGCATTTTCTTTACTCCACATGAATCATCAGATATTCACACGCTGCCCACACATGGCAGCACTTTTTCAGACTAGTTCATTTA